>NW_017259583.1:4471246-4497424 GCF_001594045.1 Atta colombica
TATATATATGACATATTTTTGAGTTTAAATCGAACCACGGTTTCAATATTATTATTTTATATTTGTTATATTAATAGGAGACACGAATGATACTTACATTTTTGTAACTGAAATCAATTCAAATAAAATTCTTATTGTTTGAAATCAATTCAAGTCACGCTTATTTCTGTACTTATATAGAAGTATATTTCTCTCTTGGTCAATCTGTTTCTTATTGACTTGTTTCATTTTTTCATTAATACATTTATATGTCAACTTATGTCTTGTACTTTTCTTGATATTTATTTAGCCTAAAGTAAGTTACTTTTGTTTTATAAGTAAAATAGAAAAGAAGATAAAACCCAGCTCATCTAGTTAATATAACAAAATTAAACTGTTTAAAAAATCCTTTCAAATTAATTATAAATGGACTGCATCAACTTTTGTTGCATTTTCAACAATTTTCATATGGTTTGCTTATCTCGATTACCGAAAATAGATGTATAAATCAGAATGTCGTCAGTCGATCATTTATCTCGAAAGTGAGGAATTTGATTGCGAGTCGGGAAATCGAGAGAGCTTCTTGATGCCTCTCGTTTCGCCTGCCTTGGCCCATCTTCCAAGTCGAGAGATTCTAACTGTTATGCTAACGCAAGTATGATAATCCACGGGCTTCGTCATCCGCGGGACGTCAGGAACTCGCTGTACATTTTCCAAAGCCAAAGAACGGAAACGTAGGACACGCTCTTCTTCAAGACCGGGACCCACCCTCTCGTCCTCTCCTACCACTGAGTTGAAAAAGTCCATTAGTATGAAAATGCGATATAAGATGGGTTTGAATAAACATGCGCCATCCCTTTCTTCCGCGACGTGTCTACATCGTGTCGCAAGCACATTTCGCCCTCGTCGTCTTCCTTTCCCCGTCGCGCTACCTTGTCGTCGACGTCGTCGCCGTTCTCCATCGCGCACGTCGACACGCCCGTCTGGGCGCACAGACCTGTGCAATTCTAAAGTTATTTTATTTAAAGTTTTATAATCCGCACAGGCCGAACGTGTTGGCCGACCTGCCACCTCCGCGCTCCGCATTCGCCAATGTCCATCTCGATATGCATTGTGTTTTTATATAAAGATACGGAGAAATTCAATAGAAATTAATAAATTTCATCTTTAATAATAATTGATGATACTTGTCCTATCAATATATCGAAAGCATTTGTTGTATAGAAAAGATAATTTTGCTCAAGTTTTTAAAGATTGAGCTAGATATAAATCTGAAAACAATGTTGTTAGATTATCAAAATCATTATGTGAAACAATCAAGTGCATAATAAACAATGCTAATAAACAATACGCAAATAGTTTAGACATGTTAATAACCAGCTTGAGCATTTTACGTAATAATTAAGATAGTCTAACAAAATTATTGTTAGATCTTGTATCTAACTAACTTTTTAGATACTTTCTGATATTATAATAATTAAGACACGATATACATTTGAGTTTTATCTTTGATATTAAATCATCTGCAATTGTAATTCATTCTGCAGTTGCGTTTTCTTATTAAATAGTGCAACATAGCAAGCTATTTATAATTTTACAATTGGCCCAACCATTTGCAACCGTCTGCAAGATTGCTTAATTTTTTCATATTCTATTTTTGATGATATATAACAATAATTACCCGAGGAGCTCCAACGAGGCAAAACATGAATTAATCAATTAAATGAGTTCAAAGGTCAAACTCAATTTTAATGAAGTTCATTCAATAATTATTGATTTTTCGATATAGTCTGCACTACTGACAATTATGAATTAGCTTCATTTATTGAAAAAGATTAATCACATCTCAGATCTTAAAATATTTTCTAAGCATATGTGAAATAGTCAGTTTGTTCATGTGTTTACGTTAAAAATTAATAAAATCAATTATCGAGATAATATTCTTGCTACTCAGGCTCTCAAGATAGTCCACCTAAAAACATGCTATTTTAATTCTCTTTAGTCCTCTTAATCTCTTTAATCCTAATTTGTTCGATACATGACGTGTCGTGAGAATAATTATTATAAATATTTATTTCTTAATTTGAATAATTTATGATTCATATGTGTCCTTTAAGTTTGACATCGTTATTTTAAAAGCTCATAAAGTTCAAATGCTCATGTGTTATAAGAATAAAAAAGGGTTAAGCGAGATCAGAAAAGTTCATCTGTGAGTTCATCTCGCGGACGGTTCGGCGCCGACTCTCAGTACAGGACGGACGACGTCGAGCGACGCCGAACGAACGCCGGAAACTACCGAGAGGTCGAAGCGCGCCAAAGGGTTGGCATGAGGCCGTGTCGGCCGCCCGCGTGATTGCCATTACGCCACGGAGCCGCGGTACCTGCAAGACCTCCCACGCTTCTCTCGGCCGACAGTTACTCGCTCGGAACACGACGGGTCGGTCGCTCCTAGTCCGCGCTCCTAGTCCGATCTGGTACGCGCCGACGATAGTATCGCGGAGGATCGCGATTCTGCTGTGTCGGTGGCACAAACTGCTCACAAATCGGTAGATAAAGGAGAAGTCAAACCAACCGAAAGTTCGCAAGTTGAATTATCGGAGCCGGGTGGTATGAATTTGAATTGACGGATGGATGCGACTGACACCTCGAGCAAAAATCCACGTTTTCGAAACAAAAAGTCAAGGTTGATAATTCCACGATATTTTGCGCGAAAAATTCGAATATCGTGTGGTGCGCTTTCTATTAAACGCGCCGCCAAATTGAATTAGACTGCAGGTAGTTCGATTGTATAGGAAGGCATATGATTATCCGGTTGATAGAGTCGCTGTTCGTCGGAGCGATATATAATTGATGATAATTGTGTGAGTACGAGGGTGAAAGCTCGATCTATCGTTCCACGCGCTTGTTAGTCATCCCGAAAGAAGAAAATTTTATGTTGATTCTTTTTGTTTCTCGGTGTAAGTAGTGTTTTGGAAATGACTGATCCGGTGTTACTGTAGATATCTTAAATAAGCCTGTCGTTCGTTAAGCTAATTTTCTCATCTGTTTCGGATCGAATCCTCTGTTTTCCTTGGCTGACTACACGATCTTTGATCCTCAGCTTCTATCGGTCTATTCATAAATGGTGTCGCGTTACAAAATTCATTCGACTTAATCAGCGTATCCATTTTCATTCTTAGTACTATCAAATTCTTTGTCTGCTAAGACTAAATATATTCCATTAACATTTCAGTTATATGAACCAATGACGAAATTAAAATGTAAACTTAAGATAACGTCTGTATATTGTATACGTCTGAATCATTCAAAAGAACTTTGAGTGAATATAAAAATAGACTTTTTAATCTAATGTATTTTCTTTAAATGAAAAGATTTCTTTCAAATTTCATTTTTTAAACAAAAAACTTAAAGAAACAAAATTATTGTATAGAAAGATTGCATAGAAATGAATGCAAAGTTGCAATAGCGTTAGATAACGATTTCAAGATCTGATCAATTATTTTAATATTTTATTATATCTCTTACTTCATTTATAACCTAGAAAAGTTTTTCGCGCTAGCTCTCGTCGGGAAACTTTTCTATGCATAGGCATGTTCCTGAATTTATGACGTCTATTTCATCGCTTCGTATATATTTAAACATCTCTTCGATGTTCATGCTTTATGAGGGGTGGAAAAGTGCAGTCCGCATTTGTAAAGCATGTTGCCCGGGAAGCCAGCTAATCCTTCGTCCAAAATTATCCCCATCGAGAAGGCGAAAGGCACAAATGTATATTTAGCCATTTAATTTTTTCTTCTTTTATTCTTTCTTTGCTCAAATAAGTCTTTGTTTGCATTAATGACCCTAACATTACAAATTCTTCCAAAGTTCCAGTTTCTCATTCGCGGTCATTCTTTCTCTTTCGCAATCTTTGTCAAAAGGTTCACATTTGAATCCGTTCCAAGGTTGCAACTAGCTTATGTCCAGTGTCACGAACATAACAATGAAATATGAGAGCAAGAGTCATTGCCGATGATTTGATGTTGTCATGCTGATGCATCATAGAGCTCTTAAATATCAAAGGAGCAATGATAACCCAATCTCTTAAATTAAGTAACATTTTATTATTTTCAAATCTTCTGTGTTAAAACGTAAATCACATTCTGTATTCTGTATTCTGTGAATTACATTTCTGTGGTTAGTTTCAAAGTAAACATTATTCATAATTACGTATTACATTTATTACGTATATTTAATAATAAACTAAATTTGAGTAAAATTTAATACATTTTTTTGAATTAAATTATTCAAGACCGATATTCACAGTTCAGTTTTATTTCAAGTTGTTAAATAATATCTTAAAATATTAATACGATTCTCTAATTAGTTTATGATTAAGATAGTCTTAAATATAAGAACTATCGCCATGTGTTAATTAAATTAACGTATAAAAATAGTGGCGACTTATAGAAATGATTAAAAACAAATTAAGTATAATTTGACATTACGAATATAATAATGAGGGAGAACGTTTGAAGAGAGGAAAGAAACATAAAGTAGTTTAATGCCTCCCACACTTCTGTTGACAGTCGCAGTAAAATGTCCCTATATTCGATGATTCTTTCTTCTATCTATGACAACTAACGGCATGCTAGTCTAGATTCGGTCAGCGCATCTTCATTTCTCTCACTTTTGATCGAGGAAGATTGATCGCATTTTTAGACCATCACCGATGATTCATCTAGGAAGTCGTAGGTTCGTAGATTCTGGTAAAATAATGCTTTTAATTAGCGGAGAAGTCGTACCGTCTAATAATGTCACCTTTGACCACAATCGATTCGTTGGTGCGGCTGTTTCGATCCCCGCAAATTTCGATCGTCGCGCTCGAAAGACTTTTCGTGATCACGGTTACGTTTCTCTGAAGTGGACTTGTTTTGCTCGAGGTGTAAGGCGTGTTTCACTAGAGCCCAGGAAAGTACCTTCCCGAACGACCGAGGCTCGTGCATAATGTACGTAACCCGTATGGCTGGACGATTTGTGAAGTTAAGCCGGCGTTAGATGTACTCGTTTCTCACCGTCAGTGACAGAATTCACGTAATTTCTAACAGCACTTGTATAATTTCCCTTTACGATCTCGACGAATAAATCCGGGATTGACGCGCGTCGTAAAGTGCGGGGTTACGAGTTTGCAACGAACGTTGTCACCCAGTTTCTAATCCATCGAGATTTCTTTACATTCGAAATTAAATTGCGGAGTAAATGTAGGGCACGGAGTCCGAAAAAATCTTATTTGCGACTCGAGTAAAAGCGAACATGAGTTTTTCCCCGAGTAAATCCTTCCGAGGCACGTAACGAAAGTCTAACATGCATCTTCGCGACGTGCTTTTACGCATGGTATTCCTTCCGCTAACGAAAGCGCGATCGCGAAAAATACCATCCGCGTTCTCTTGCATTATAATCAAGATAATGGCAACTTTTACGAACAATTTCAATCGGATAATCCAAGTGATAAAAAGACTGACGTATAAAAAAGTATCATCCTTTACTTTGTAATAAACTCATTGAAATTGCGCGTTATACGTTTTTCTTTGCTGATACATTAAATAAAAATTAAATATTCACAGTCGAGAATTAAATGTTTTTGAAACTGCGACAATAATTATATTTGTCATATATGTATATTTTTAATCCCCTGGAGCTAATGGTCTATTTAACCCATTTAATTATAAATTTCTATGTCAAAAATGTCAAAAAAGTAAACATTTTTTTATATTACATCTGCAAATTATTCTTATTAAAATATATTTAGTATTCATTTTTTTTCATAGTTATGTCAATTTGGTTAAAACTAATTAATGTGTTTTAATTAACATAAATGAGAGAGAGTCCTACAGACTTAGTGTCCGTAACCGTGTTAGAAATTTTAATCAGTTCTGGAGGGTTAATAATAAAAATTTGTACGCGCGGAGAAAAAGAGAAGCGTGAAAATGTTATCAATCTCGATGCACTATTGTGGTGGTTAATTGCGATTGGATTTATCAAAGTCGGTTAAATAATATGTAACGCGATAAATGTTAACGATATTGGAAAATTGGAGTACAGTAGAAGAAAAGCCGGTGACACAATGGAGAAACTGCGACAGCGCCGACAATGCAACGGGGAAGCGAGATTGAAGACCGTGGCTGGCGTGCATCAAACTCGACGGCGGCGGGCCGTCATTCAGAAAATAATTAAAAATAATTGAAAAACAGAGCGCGTCGTGGCATACGGCCATTGTCTGTTTACCGGAGCGCACAATTTCCTCGGCTTTTATCGCAACTACACCGCGCAATCTGGCTTAATCCGTGCGAACAAATACTGAATTGTCGCAACGCGTAAGATGGAAAAGAGATAGACCGAGTAAGGAGAACATTCAGATGAGAAATTGCATAAATCGCGAGACCAGATCTTATGATTCAAATGTGGCAAAAATCGAGGAAAAGAAAAAAAATATACAAATGAAAATATAAAAAAGAAGCTTTTTCTTCATGTTTCCTTTGTACTTTCCTTGTTACGATTAACAACTATTGACAATGTGGGATTTTTCTAAATTATCGATTATATTTTGGAGGATAAATTCATGGTTGTACAACAATTTTCTCTAATGATAAATTGAACTGAATGAACGCAAGTAATGAATCGGAAGTTATCTCGGAAGAAAAAAAATATGGTTCTTCCACAGAGCAAAAAGACAGAGAGAGAGAGAGAGAGAGAGAGAGAGAGAGAGAGAGAGAGAGAGAGAGAATCGCGTCGCAGAAAAATCGTGACACGGCGTAAAAAACTTTTCTCAACTTTCTACGATCTATCTTCATCGCGTGCCTCGACATTCTGCCAGACGAGACGAGACGAGACTTGCGGTTCCTGCCGTTTCCTGCCATATTCGGTTCCATCGCCGGTATACTTAAGTAAAGTTCTCCGCGGAAACGATCGAGGAAGGTGCTTTCCGCCGTGATCGGCACGCACAAGTCAATTAACTTTTGCAATCATATTTAGCTCCTGAGTATACCAACTTTCGCTTTCCTTCGTGGCGGCCGGAATTCGCTTCTGAGACAGCTGGAAACTCTCGAGGTCTCGTTTCTGTACGAGAGACGGCGTTCGCGCGAAATCTTGTAGACGGCAAATGAATCGCTCGTAAACGATCGACAAGTGAAATGGGACTGCCGACGACGAGACTCCTGCCAATTCTTTTGCTCCTGCTGGCCCTAACACGATCGAACCTCTCGCAGAGGCACAGACCTCCGCATCGATCACGCAATCGAGGTAAATACGATCTCTTACAGAATCTTAGCTGTTCATTAAACTCTCTTAAGCTCGGTAGTGGTGATCGTATCGTCACATGGAATAAAGAAACGACTCGTGTAAATTACGAATTTAAAACTTTTCTCCACTACTTTCAACGGTCCATTTCATTGCTGGTGTAATGTAAATGTCTCCGCGCTATCTGCGTCTATGACGCTGTGATGTGCTGCCGTTGCTGAGCTTAATGCGTTAAATATTATACTTAAATATTGTACTTAATTAACTAAAGCAGTTGTACTTTAATATTTTAAGGGGTCCTAAAGTCGTTTGTTTTATCGATATTTAGTAAGACTTACGCATATATGATTTATGTCATTTACACATCAGTATGCACTACTCAATATATACACCCACAAATTTTTTAATTTACTAATCTTTTATATTAAACATTTAAGTCTAATTCTAAAAACTCAACATTGTTTATTCATATAATCCCTAGTCCAAATCAAGATTGTTTTATACGTATAAAGCATAAAACTTGTATATAAAGCAAATATTGTTAAGAGTGAACGCCAGAAGCTCATAACAAAATTGTAATTTTCCAACTTTTTTTGTTTTCGGCACAAAGTCGACCAGTTTGAACTGCATTACCATTTACACTTTAATTGTGAAAAAGGATTTTTAAATTTGTGTGTGTATGAAGGCAGTTAAAAATACTTATTCAAAAAATAATCAGTAAAACTCACAAAGGACTTTAGGTCCCCTTAAATTTCATTTTGCAATTTTTCTTGTCTATAATAATAGCTAATAATTTTTACGAATGAAAAACCTTTGCAAAAAGGTACGATTGATCAACGATATCTTATAATGGAGAAAGATGATTCGTGTTAAAAGTTTTATCTATATAAAAAAATCGTTCTACTCGCACAGATCTGCGCCAAGTAAGAACCCATTACTTCTCAAGTTCACGACAAGTGAATAGCATTGTTTTAAGCGATTACACAATTTTTCCGGCAATTCTATGTTCCTCTCCACCTTCTTTCTATTTTCTTTTACAGCGTGTCGTCCTTACTCTTTTTTTCTCTCCCTATCCTACTTCAGTAGACTCTCGCACTTTCTTTCCTCATTCTCCTCTATTCTCTTTCGTGCTGGCGTTTAATTGCATGATGTCGGGCACACGATATATTTTCAGGATAAATCTCGCGATGTTTCGTTTGCGCTAGAAAACGCGGGATTATAATGCAACAACTAAGGAAACGAAAAAGAGAGGAAAATAACGCAAGAAGTCTCTTTTACGCGTAGCGGATAATACAGTGGCACTCGAATATCGTTCTTGAAATGAAACAATCGCCCGGCCTCTTTACTTATAAATCTTGACACCTTCTTTTCCTCGCGTGCTTACATTTTATGCGTCCGCATTAAGTTCTAAACATTTGATATGAAAATATGTGAGACGTGACGAGACGTTTTATATTTTTAAAAACAAACATGTTTAAAAACAAACATCCTAACGAAAAGCCTATAATTGTTCGTTTGGCTAATTTGATACTTTGAGTAAGCTGTAAATTTATTTATTATTTGGAATAGTCATTAAGGCGTCAATTTAAAAATTAAAATCGTTTTATGGTATTCGAATTTCATGGGATGATAGCTTATATCTCTACAAAAAAAAAAATAATTTAAAGGTAAGGAACTGGAAATTCTATTTATGTGTTCTAAACAATGCAGCGAGTGACGATAAACGCGGCCACGCACATAGATACATATACAAGTATGTATTAGTGTGGCTACTATACTAAAACGCACGTAATATAAAAGCTGCCCCCCAGCTATCCCTACCGCACAGGCGATGTGCTCTTTTTCCCTCCAATTTTTTTCATCTTGCTCGCTCCGTGTTGCTTGCGCTGAAAGCTCCTAGTTACACCGCATTACACTGTAGCAGTTTATGTCCTGAGATATAATATTTAGTTTAGATACACGAAGATATTAGATATAAAAGAAACTGTTAAAAGATCACGAGAAAAGATTTCTCATCATTTTGTAAAGATCTTATCAAATTTATATACGAACAAGTTAATTTGTAAATGTCACATTAACTCTTATAACCCTTTGTGAACCGGCGACCCCATTTGGGATCATCCCTTTTTATTTTATAAAGCGCTCACCTGTTTTTATAAAACTTGAACTATGTAGTAATTTGATAATGCTTTATTCGAATCTGAGGTGAAAAATAAAAAATTCAACATAGTGAATTCAATATGAGATAGAATTTAAAAAAAAATAAAATTTTAAAAATAATTTGATTATTTTTTTCTCTTCAAACTCGGTTTTAGGTAGCTTTTAATTGCGAAAAACATCACGTGTCTAGTTTCGCTTTATTTGAAACTCATTAATGCTTAACACGTAAACACTTAATATACTGATTT
The DNA here is from genome assembly GCF_001594045.1 of Atta colombica. Classification (NCBI taxonomy): domain Eukaryota; kingdom Metazoa; phylum Arthropoda; class Insecta; order Hymenoptera; family Formicidae; genus Atta; species Atta colombica. Next base: position 4,480,909 of record NW_017259583.1, read on the forward strand.
CCAAACGAACTTTCAAACTTTAATTATGAATCTTGTGACACTAGATCTTCCTTCATGGATTTACTATTCTAAAATTTGATATTTTTAAGCTACATTCAAATTCACATCAAGAATCTCCTTTCACGATAATCAGATTATTTTAAATTTGAATTTTAGAATTCTAAAATCAGAATCAAATTTTATGATTCCGAAAATTTTTAGAAAGCAAGATATTCTATAAGTTACTTTGTTAAAAAAAAACCCAGTCCTCAAAGGATTAATACAATTTTTCAGTTCTTTGTTATACTATGGGTCTAAGTTAATTTTCATTACTTTTACAAATATATAAAAGTTATTAAATAATTCTTACATATACTTTGATATCTTTAGAAACTATTTATAGGGTTGTGTGTTAAAAAGAACGCAAAGAAGTAGAGACTATTATTTATCCAGAGTTCCTAGTATTTCAAAGAAAAGAAAACGCGCAGGACACAAATCTATTATATGTACTGGAGATTAAAATTTATTGAATAGAGAAAAATTTACAAAATTGATTATTAGTAATAAATTTATATAAATTTATTAATTTAATTACTATTAATTATCAAGTAAATAAAATAATGACCATTTTTAGCGCGTTAGTATCAATGATTGCGTCGCGAACAAAATCTGCTGACCAAAATAATTCGCTACAGCCCGCGATTAATTTCGATTTAAATTTAAAGTGGTCTGTTGCGATGTTCAGTCTGTGTACTTTCGAAATGAACAACAGAGCACGGAATAATAATTTAGAACAATTAGACGTTGATAAGAAACACACAGCACGATTTCTCTATTTGTGTTCTCGATCATTATAATCGATTATTATTATACAAGCAATGTCAAATTGGAGCATAAAGTACAAATGTGAACACAAACTCTAGTTCGATTATCGCGAAGGGAAATGAGTCGAGAGGATAGTCGACATCTAGCCAAAAGGGGACAAAACATGAAATTCATAGTCATCTCTGCAGAATCGGATGACAGATTACTATTACAATGGTGGGCGTATGGGCAGGTATTTAATAAATAATAATTATTATTATTTATTAATATATTTACGATTGTGTGGTAAAGTAACAGCCAGAAGTTCGTGACGCGGCAACGACCGTCTATTACAAGGCTAATGGGCAAGAAACTCGGAAGTTCCATAACCGGCGTTAACGACACGTTGCGTTTATGCGTCGGCGATCTCGACCGATGTTGTTCTCGTTAATAACATCTAATCCCACCCCCGTCGCGATGGAAAAAAAACGCATAAAACGCCCTCATTCGCCCTGATTTCTCCACGAGACGCAACATTTTATGAAATAGTGCCGCGTTAAACTTATCACTATTGCTATTAGTCTTTCAGATGATGTTTATTATGATGGAATGTACGTTTTACTGCTTTTAGAAAGCAATTTTTAACCCTTTAACAGTTGCAAAATTTGTGTTAAATTTGACACACTTCATGTGTCCTAAACAATCCACTCAAATTTTTATATTAATTTAACACAAGGCAAATATGTTAGAAAATAACGTAAACATTACATTATAAAAAAATTATCACAAAAAATGTGACAAACTTACTTAATTAAAAGTTAAAAACGATTTAAAAATTAAAATAAATTATAATTATGAAAACAGAATATAATTATGGATTTTTATGTAATTTTTCTTTTTCGCATTGAACGTTTATATGACGCCATTATTGAAGTTTGATGTTATAAATTATATTTTAAAACTAAATTTTATTTTATAAAAATTATCTACTTTAAAATGTAATAATTTTCTCTTTAAAATAATATAAATTTATATATCAACTTATAATTAATATGAACTATGTTTATTTTTCTTTAAAAAAAAAGTCGAGATTGATTCCTCATGTATTGTTGAGTTTTTATTATATTTTTGATTATCCACATATAATTTATATTATTGTCATTACAAATAGCTGTAAAACTCTGCATGATGTATTAGTTAATTTGAATTCCAACTATGTTACGCTTTTACCTGAACTTTTGTTAAAAAATGAAGCAAAACGCTTTCGGCCATCACATTTCAGTTTGCATAAGAACAATATAACTATACGTTTTCGTCAACAATTATTTCCGAATGCATTGTATAGGAAAAAAAAAAGAAAAATATTCTTTGTTGATTTATTCGCGCGTAAATGGCGAAAATGAATACTAATACACAGGGTAGCACCGCGCGAATTAAGTGATTCGCGCCCGAGAGTACGCTGTAATTTCAGTGTTAATAGATTTTCCTCGTGCAAATCAAAGCGGGGATTCATTTTCAGAACAGTCGGGATTTACGATGGTATTAAACCTACGGTCACCATTGTCGATTTCGACAGCGAAAGTGTGAATCGTTAAAAGAATAGGAGCGAAGACGCGGTTTCTTGTCGGTTATTCTTAAGTTGAATATTATCATCCGCCGGAGCAATTTCCCGCAAAGATAATTCTTCAATAGGCGAAAACTCGTTTTTCAAATTTATACTTTAGTCGGAACGTAAGGCACCGTAAAACGTACCATTTTTGCGCTTCCTAATCGAAACGCTCCATCCTCGTGGCTTTTAGATACATTTTTTTTTAATCAAAACGCGCGCGCGGTCGAAACTGCGAATCCACGCCGCTGCTGCATTTTTTATCAGCACACACACACACACGTCTCTCGTTCGTCGCGTTCGGTATGCGCGAAACGTATTGGTGAATCGCGCTAACATTCGACCGTTCGCGGTGGTTCAAAAAATTGTACCCGTTCGCTCCATTACAACACCAAAGTAACACTGCTTTTTTCAAAGTATATTTCATTCACTCGCTACGTTTTATCACGCTCTCCGAAGTTATCTTTTTAATTTGATAACGATTTTAAACCAACTGCATAATGACAGATTGAAATAATTTAGGATTGAGTTGTATATTACATTTTTGTATATACATTTTTATAATTATTTGCTTTTTTATCTTTTTCGTTAGAAATTATAATAAAGAAGATTTCAAATTTTGTTTCTCATCGAACTTTTATAGTAGATTTTTTTCTTTGAAAATTTGATGGAAATATTGAAAAGTAGAAAGTAATAAGTTAAAAAAGTAAAAGAGTTTCTTTAACAAGTTTCGATAATAAAAATAAGTAACAAGAATTTGTGATCAGTTTTACGATCGTAAATGGCTCTGGGAAGTGAAAAATGAAAATTCTGATAAGTACAATTGGAGAATAGCGATTAACATCGTTTAATTAATTCAGTGATTGAATATTACTAACGACGAGCAAATGCGGACGCAAAAAGTGGAAAGAAGAGAAGGTTGTTGGAAAGAGGGGAAAGAGCGAAAAAATTCGCATTTATTCCGTAGCCATCCGGTTATGTCGAGGAATGTATTTAAATTCAATGAAATTCAAACAGAAGACATTTTGAAGGAAAAAAAGAAGCCTCGGGTTTGCAAAAGAAATCAAACGCATGCATAAGTAAAATGACGTCGTCGTAGGATTTGATTTTCTTCCGATCGTGCAATTAAAAATCTTCATATCTCACTTATTGCGAGATTCATCCTTTCATCTCTCCCGCGAAATGTTTCGCATTTATTTCGCTGTCGCTTAATTTCGTAAAACTATGAACCTGAGCAGTTTGCGCATCAAGCTGTCAAAATTTTCGAAGGTAGGGAAACTTTGGGCTTTCTTATAATATTATATGTATATATATCATACATAATTTGAGCAAGAATGATTTAGTCGTTGATAAGAAGAAAGCAGCTAGTAAGAAAGGAACTTTCAACTTCTTAAATAAATAAAAAATGTTAAACATTCTTGCAAATAAATGTTCTGCTAACTTATCTATACAAATTTGTCTTGCAAAACTATCTTTTAAAAATGGATTAGGAAGCGTCGGAAATATCGGTTACCGAGTATGTCTGAGTGAACAGTCACTGCTGTCTGCCTTCTCTCGAGTCGATTCACTCGAACGACCTTCGACAGTTTCGCGACAAATATCCAAAACAATTTTGTCCTTATCTGAATGAAAATACAGTGTGTCGCCGTCGCAGCCTTCGACTTGGGTGAACGTCAGAATGTACACGTGAGTGAAATGAGAAGCACAGAATGGCTAATCAGTTGTTCGCATTGAAACAAACTTAAATGGTTTTCAGACTCGTTAGAGTATTGAAGAGAAGAGAAGAAATCGAGAAAGACTTTCCATTATTCTCATGCGAAACGCACTTTTGATTCAAAGGAATTGAAATCAACCGACATATCTGAGCAGTTCATTTCAAAAATTATGCAAATCATAATTTTAAATACGATGAAAATGTGATGTGTATAATACAAATTGATATGATTTTAATGCGATCATTAAATGAAAATATTAATGCAATATTGGAATAAGCGGTTTAGTTGATAAGCGGATAACTTTACAGAAATGTTTACAGAAATGTGACAGATGTTATCTTGTATCATCGTATGTTATTGTTGTATAACTTGTGTCAGATTCAATTCTTATTATAATGATATAATTGTCGATGATACAATATCACATTTTATATTTGAGGATTGCCTACATGGACTGTCATGTTTGATATACATATTATAATAAATGTAAAATCTCAATACCATAATTGAATTAATAATTTATTTTTGCGATATCAAATCTATTTCAATTATCGAAATCTACGTTCCAAATATACCAAATCAACTTGCAAATTTAATTCATTATTAACGCCATTGTATTTCTGTGTTACTAGCGATATTCTCTTTTCATAATAAAGCAAACTGAGCAAGAATAGCTCTCATTAAATTGAAAAATTAATTTGCTCTCTTGTTTTATGTTTTTGTATATACACTTGTAAACATAGTGTTGACAATTACAAAGGTATGCAACTGTACAAGTTTTATTTTTATTCCTTTGCTTAAAAATTGATGCAACACAAAAATTCTGCTTTTCAGAAATAGAGAAAATCTTTTTTAGCTTGAGAAGATTATTAATATCGATATCGATAAAAAGGATAATATCGATAAAAAGAATATATTCTTAACATAATCAAATATATATTTCATATTTTTGTCTATCCTTTTTATCTTACAATTCTTAAAAACCTACATTTTTAAGTTTTATAAGAATTTTAATGATTTTTTATGAAGTTAAATTAGTTCACTTTTAATGATTGATAAGGTAATGTTTACTTATTCATGATGATAAGTCATTATATTTTTTTTTTTTAATTATTAGCAGTTTTTTCTTAGCATCATTATAATATCATTATTAACATTATAATAAAAATAATGAATATTCTTACTATATGTTTATTAGCAAAATTATTAAATTGTACAATTTAATATGTGATATTACTATTCTGGTTCCGTACACAAATCCGTTTCAAGTCCTGAAAAATAATTCGGCGCGGTTTGTAGAATCCGAAATGTATATAAATTTACAATAAATAATAAAGCATTTAAGATTTGCTTTGACTAAAAATTAGAATTCTTTATACTAAATTAGAGTTATTCTCTCTTCGATCGTGTTACAAATTGTAATTGTTCATATTTTTGTAACTGTGTCACCTTTGAAGTAAGGCAGCGATGTGTAAAATGCAATAATTTATTCTAGGTACATTAATTCTACATATAAAGCTTGTACAGTTGTCACTTTTATAATTGAAGCCACCACTCGTCTTTCTCTAGTATAATTAAAATAGAATTTATACTATCATGCATTTTTTATGCATGACGTATTAATGAATTTGTCTTGCATTCAACTTTTAAATTTAAATTCGAAATCCATCTAAACACTTTTCAAATGGCGTATATACCTCAATCGCTTTTAATTGCTCTTAAAGCGATCCAGATCATTATGATCGAAAGGACTAAACACTTCTCGATTTACGAGCGAGTACATGTACGTCATTTCAGCCTCGCCTCTCGACGCTAGCGAAAGAGTCGATGCGGGAAAAATGCGAAGGCGTCGATAATTAATGCCATAAATCCATGGCCCTCGCGCGAGGATCTTCGATCCATCGATTTCGCGCGGGGTGCCGTCAAATGGACGCGCAACCCTCTTCTCAAGGGTGGCTACAGCATCGTCGAACCGGAAGTGGCCGTCGACTATGACGTAGCACTTCCGGGCCACGAAAGACTTAGCGAAGCACACACTCGAGATCGCGAGATCGTCCGATATCGAGCGGCTTGAACGATTCGATAGCTGCGCGATGCTTATTCACCCAAGCGTGTTTTTTTGCTTTAGTATCGATGGCTTCCTGTCGTGGCAGCGTTCGGTTCATTCCATAACTATTAATTCCTCCGATAGTGACAACGTTAGCCTGGATATTTTCACAGTAGCGTCCACTTTTTTCAGTATCGCTCTTTGTACTCTTCATGCAACGATAATTTCTTCTTTACGTTATGAACGAAAAAATTATAATCGCAAAAGTTGAGCGATCAGCTTTTAGAAAACCAACATGATTTGACAATTTTAGAACAGTATATTTACAACAGTATAGTAAGATAAAATGCTAGTAAAACTTCTCTTTTGATTTCTTTTTAACCCTTAAACATCATACTATAGAAATAATATACTGTATACTTTTAAGAGTCTACGTACTCTTTCTGAAATTATAAAACTTTTAATCATTAATTAATTAAAATTGTATATTTTTTAAATTATATTAATAACAATTTTGAATAAAAATTATGGCAAATTTTATTTTATTATATATCTACATTATTGTTTTATTAAATATCAAAAGTATTTACCTATCAATTTTTGTATTAATTTTTTTTATATAACTGAATTTCGTTCTAAGTTTACTGTATTCTTTTATTCTATATAAAATTGAAAATTTTTAACTATTAAACATTATTATTAAATCTAACATCTAGAAGAATAAGAAAAAAAATGAAAATTTATTTGTCTATTTTTAATTAAGAAAGACAGAGTGGACAAATAATTTTGAACGGTAGTGTATATTTAACGCATAAAAAATTTATACCTCCTCATTTTATTTTCGGACCATAATCTTTTTTTAAAAATTGCACATATATATTCTTTTCTTGTGATTTAGATATAATAATCATATATATGGGCTTATTATAGAGATCCGAAAACAAATAAAAATGATAGATAGAAAGAGATAACAGATACATGCATGTGTAGAGAAAACAATAAGACAACGTTACTGAAAAAATAATTAATTTATCTAATTATAACTATTTGTCTTTTTCTTTTCTTCCTTCTCTTGTTTTTAAAAATATACAAAATTATTTTGTAAATGTACGAAATATATCATAAATGGAGAATTAATCAGAGAGACCTGATTCATTTTGGTCAAACTCTTATTAGGATCTCTAGGCATATTCAACCCAAATTAATTGTTTATAACTTTTATAAAAATGAACATATTGTAAAAAAATTTATTTTACTCGAAAGAAACATTAAAGAACATAAAAATATCAAATACATATATACGTATTCTTATTAATCAAAAAGTTATAAACAATGAAAAACACATTGGGAGAAAAAAACGGATATATCTAAAGATCTTCAAGTAAAAGTCTAGACTCAAGACCAATATAGCAGAAATATTTAACTTTTTATTATTGCAGAGTATATAAACTTCCATAGTAGAGTAGAGTATATAAGCTTTACTTGGTCCACCTTATACTCTCGTGAAAAATAAGATGGCTAGAGATCCTCAAGTAAAAATCTAGACTGAGTGTCCAGATTCTTACTTGGGGATCTCTAGCTATATTGAAAAGGTATTTAAAGGTATTAAATATTTTTTGTGTTTTACGTCCAGACAGATAGTAGTGATGTAAGTAAAATATAAAATAGAAAGTAGAGGCATAAATATTCCAAACGTAAAAGTCGTCTAAAGACATCTACAAGATTTAAATGTCTTTGTAGCATCTTTTAAACTCTTTTGTCTGAAATGTATTATTATCAACGTAATTGTTGATTATCACCGAGTGAAAATTACGCGATAAACGCGGTTGATAGCAGCGACTGTCGTAGAAAATCGCGTACAAAGATCTAGGAAAAAAATGTCGGAAATATATCCACCATGTGGTGGAACGACGTTTTCCTCCGTGGAGATATTTGCTCTCGGGACTTATTAGATTTGAGGCTCCTCCTTCTCCCATCCTTTTCGCGTCCTTCGAAGTAAACATGCTTTACTAGGGGCACACACGCATCATCGCGGCTTTCCACTAACCCCCCCCCCCCCCTACAGTCTATCAAATTCTTTGGTTCTTCTTTCTTCGCTCTTTCCCGTTCTTTGCTTCTTCCCCTTCCTTCGGCTTCTTTTTCTTTCGAAGGTTGAGATAAGGTACGATCCCAGAAAATGTAATGAGCAGAAAAAATGTCGATCAAGATATTATTTTTTGTTCGACGAGAAAGAGATTCACAGTTATTCATTCTCTATTATTTAATGAAAAACGTCTTTTTCTGTCCTCTTTGATGAAGTAAAAAACGAAAATCTTTAAGGAAAATATTTTTAATATTTTGTGAAAAATTATCTCAATATATAATGAATAGAATATCCTCTTTTTATTATAGTTTATGTATTAACATATGTATGAGAAAAAATAACAAGATAACAAATTGTTAAAAGGCAAAAGATAAAGAACTGATTTGTTTTTGAAAAAATGTTTTTTATCGAAGTAGCTTCTTGATTGTGAATAATTTATTAGAAGAATTAAAATTTTGTTTCTTTTATCTCAAAGATTTGATGAAGACACTTTTTAATTTTTGAGTTTTCATATTTTTGTCACATTTGGTTTAGATTTGATTAAAAATGTTGTCAAGAAATATTTCTAAGACTTTACAATTACATGTAATTAAGTTTTATCGAATAACACACACATATATACACATATATATAATTGCATACATCATAATATAAAAATATACTGGAGAATAAAGTAGTACACAGAAGCGTCACGATGCATCATCAATTTACATCGCGCGCTGATTCATAACGCGCTGATTGATAACTTTTTAGGGATAAATCTTCAAGTGGCTCAACTCGGTCGAAATTTATCAAACTATTTTCAGTTAGATTCTTACGGATGGAACGGATAGTTTTGATAAAGAATCTAAAAATTTAACTAGATATATACAGATCTGAAAATAATTGTGTTGAACTATTAAAATAATTACGTAGAATGTAATTACGTTTAAACGTTGATAACAATGCTGTAAAAAGTTTTCAACATTCCAGTCAGTTTGAACGTCTTACTTAATTATTTTGATGATTCAAACAAAATTATTTTCAGATCTGTATCTAACTAAACTTTTAAATTCTTTAGCAAAACCGGTTTTTTTAGTGTACGCGTTAAAAAAGCCCTCTTCTCATTATCACGTCATCAATTATGGGTCAGACTTAATCAAATGTCTAAGTGGATTTTATATAAATTGTTACAACGTTTGCAAGAGGGATTGCCGATTTAACGATTCGTTTCTCCGTACTCATTGAATGAATGGATCTGCGAAAAATCTCGTCATCGCAAAACTTCTTCGCGACACGCTTAGATCGATGCATCTCTTTGTCTGATTTGTTAAGGCATGCAATTGCACAATTCGGATTAATATGCCAATTAAAGAAGGAAGGGCAAATACATTCCATGAATATTTTGTAATAACACATATATGTACATTTTTATTTACTTATGTCTTATACAATTGATTGTTTACTGAATGTATAATAAATTATATTAATTATTTTATTATTTCTATCTTCTTAATCGTCTGACGAACTGCTTTAAATGGCTTTAGCGGAAAATTAATAATTATTATATAATATAATTGTATTATTGTTGATAAAATCAAATAATAAAGATGTGTTTATGTAAACGTAATAATAATAACGATATTATAAATAATTTATGTTGCTATTGAATGACATTTCATATTTGTGCAATTTATCCAAACATAAAGCAATTTATCTATAAAGAAGCCTTGACAGTTGTTTAGAAAGAAGTACAAATCTAATAAAATGATAAATCTACAGATAAAATAATATTATTATCCAAATAACTCATATATGTTGATATATTTACATATTACAAAGCTCTCATTATTAATAATATAATATCGACAAAAGTAGCTAATGGACTTGATTAAACAATAATCAATTCGAATTCAATTCGAGATTTTATATTTTTAATTAGTATACACGCTGCACCACAGTTACGATTTTTCAACAGACAGGCGACAAACTTTCGAGCGACTTTTAAGCTTGACAGTACAACGTTGTAAAAGACCGGATTATAACAAGTCCGTAAGTGCGATCGTGTCGAAAGGCGAGACGACGACATGTATCGTACGCACCGTGGACGCCCGATATCGCGAGTCCATGACGGCACAATAAATTATTCGTCGTCTACGTTCACCTTGGCGTTCACGTTGCGCGCCTGCCGCGCTAATGCATATTGGAATAGCACATTGCTCGTAGGTGCGTACACCGGAGCGCCCGAGTTAAGGTTAAGATGTTTCTCCCGTGATGTAATCGACGGCGGCACATCTTTATCCGACGTCTTCCCCTCCGCTCGTATCGAGTTGTCGTACATCCCCTTCGGCTCACCCGTTCTTCATTCCGTTCGCCAAGTTCTAGGCTGGACCACAGGGAGATCCAGACTCGAAATCACGGGGCATTATTAAGAGATCCCTTCATTTATTCACATCCCTTTGATTCCTTTGGATCTGAAAAGCATTTTACGGTACATTTATTATTCGCGGGATTTGTGAAAATTTCAGTGTTATTCGGACGATCTCTCTCTCTCTCCCTCTCTCTTTCTCTTTTTCCGCTTATCGATAACTTTGATCTCAATTTTTATAATACATTTCGTATCTTGCCCATGTCAAATTGATTGTCGATAACTTTACGTGCCAAGTGGCGCACAGTACGGCTTTTATTATGGATTAATACACGTAAAAAGTGCTTTTAGTGCGGTGGAACTAAAAACCACTGGCAGAGCGTTGCGGCTGACGCGTGCAAGCTTCCTCTTTTATCATGCAGGATTCACTGAAAAGCCTTGAGCGATTCGCTCGCGTTCTTGCGCGAGATATAGCGAGTGTTATATATACGTGTTTCCGGTCAGGAGAGATGGAAATAGATTTAACAAAGTATACGTAGATAAGAATTGGCTTTCGCGGCACGTGGAAGCTATCAACCGAAATTCTTCTCTTGATGAGTTTATCCTTGCCACAATCCTCCACATTTAGTCGTGATTCGGTAATACAGTTTTATCTGCGCACTTGGAAAACGTAATGAATATTCGATTGATTTGTCGCATTTAAAAGGACGCATTTAAAAGTCGTTTCTCATTAATAAAATATACTTACGGATACACAAATCATCTTTTCAATAAAATTATTTTTCTTGATTGAGAAAGACGTATTGCAATTACATACAGATTACATACGTTTGAAAATATATTTCGAATTCTGCAAATATATTAAATTACTGACAGATATTTTTATCTTTATATATTATTTAAAGTTATTTTAGACCATTATTTTTCACCGATATCAAAATAAAAGTTTGCGAATTACTATCTTCAATATTTGATTATGTATGTATTAATATAACTTTTTTATCAACTTTTACTTTTTGCTATAATTAGAAAATCGATATCTGATTTGTAATGTAATTCGACTAGAAGGCGCGAAGAGTCTCTGAGAACATAAAATGTCTAGATCTCTTAAATTATTTAATGACCATCATCAATCATGAATGGTCAATGATCATGTAAAACATCTACAAAGAGCCGAATTCGCGATGACATCATTGTGCGGCAACAAGACATAAAATAGACCGGGTGCAATGCTGCAGAACCGCGATTATGAGTAGAGACGTCTCGTTGTTGGCGCGAGACCGCCGTAAAAGACGGATAGATGAGACGAACGGCGCAAAGATGGCGTCATGCACGCAGATGATAGTCGAATGACCATAAGTTTCAGACGGTTGCATAAGCGTCGCGTCAAGAGTGCACCAGATCGCACGAGACGCTTCCAAGAATCACGCACGTTAATCGTTAGATTTTGTGGCACCCGTTGAACTCCCACGCTCGACGTGAGTTTGCTTGTCGGGTCACCCACGTCTGATCTCACCTGGTCATCCCAGCGCGATTTATCGATGGTGAACGATGTCACGGCGACGAGATTGGCGTTTGTGATCCGGAGAAATCGGTGGCGCAACCCTAAATTTACCGAGGCTCTCACTCGTCCAAGATTATAACACAAAGTTGAGAAACGTGCCTAAGACCCGGTGGGTGCACCCTAAATAGTACGAGCGTCCAAACTTTAAACACGAAAGATTTGGAAACAGCGCGATTTATGAGTGTGTTAAAGAACTTGATAGCATAAGGCCTGATTCCACAAATATAAGATTAACTTTACTGTTTATCTTTTTCTAATTTTTAGATTTAGAAAAAGGAATAATAAGTTATCTTTTTAATTTCAATTTCGGTTTAACTTACAAAAGTTAATCTAAGAATTAGAATTAGAAAAAAAAGATAAATAATAAGTTAAATTGAGATTAAAGTTAATCTCACATTTGTGAAACCGGGCTTTAAAAAGCAAAGAGAGCTCATCATAAACTAGAAACCCTTCAATTAGAGTTTGGACACGAGTCATCGTTTTGTATGCAGGGTAATAGTTGTAACAAAAATCTGCGAGAGAGAAGAACATATATATATATATACCATTTCTTTTTCTTTTTTATTCCATTCTATCTTTTTCTGATCTATTTCTCTCTCTCTCTCTCTCTCTCTCTCTCTCTCTCTCTCACTCATTCACTCACTTACTCATTCACTCATTCACTCAAGAACTGTTATAACATGACAGACCAATAAAAATGCTTTTTTGTATTCAGATTCTTATTAGAAGATTCCTAATCACAACCGATCAAGCGTGACTTTGGATCATTCAAATATTAAATAATACAAACAACATGTCTAAAAACGAGATATAAAACATCTTAAAGACGTCTATAAAACACATCTTAAGGACATTTTTTTAAAAGATGTCTAAGAAAAACTTATGTCTCGATTTTGGACTTTTTGTCTGGGAATAAACTGTAGTTTTATGATTCCCGTCTCTTAATTTATCAGCTATAAAAATCAAAATGAAGGGTTTGGATGCAGCGCAAATAAGCGATGTTGTTGCTAATGAGACTTCTTGGAGTTGGCACTTCGCTTAGGACACACGGTAGTCTATATTTCCTTACCACGACATTGATACAGTATGTCGCTTGTAAAGCCGGTCGATCAGCATGCTAAAAGTTTCACGACATAATGGATTATCGGCAGAACGGCGCGCGTAACCAAATATTTGCATGATCCTTATTTGGTTGACTGTCGATACCATCTGTAAATTTTTCAACGCGCGCTGTGCACGTTGCTATTTAAGTATTTAACAGTGAGAATCGATGCGTGAGGTGAGGAGGCTGAATGTATGCAGTGTTGCATAAAATATAACGCGTTTGCACAAAAACGAATGTGAATATTTTCGGTAAATTCTTTCGTCCAATTATACCGTTACATATTTTTGGAAGCAAGTACGCTTTCGAGTTCAGCGGATTCGAGTGACAGTCGCGGAATCGGAATAGGCGTTCGAATTTATTGTCGCCTTCTTCGTAGCGATAATTCATTCCCGCTTGTTCAAGATTCAAGATAGCTTTATTATCCTGCCCACACCGGAATGCTTAATTAGATCTACAGCAAGAGAACGTAATGAGCGAGCCTCGTTTTACGCCTCAACACGCTTCTCGAGCGAATTTCTGACATTGACACAATACGCAATGCGTGTCTCGCTTTCAAGAACATCTTGCTCCTTTCGTCTCTCTTAAGAATGTATTAATTATTAAATGATGTGTAATAAAGATGTGACACTGAAAAAAAATTTCTTAAATCTAAGTAATATTTTATTAAATAATACTAAGTAAATATTCCTTTACTGCAAATAAATATTGATTTGAAAAATTAATACTTAAATTAAATAATATACGTTTATGTTTAGTAAAAAATATTTACGATAGAAAAATGTTTAATTACAATGTATGACATACTGGAAAAATTTTGTTGTAATCAAAATTAAATATATTGTTAAGACTTTTTTTAGTCCTCAATAAGATTTTTTAATATCAGCGATGATTAAGATATTTATCACAATAAACAAAATTATATAATACTATCCCGACCTCAATATTTATATTATTTATTTAAGATATTTGCACTTAAATATGTAATCTATTATTGGAAAAGATGTGAATTAAATCATTGATGATTTAACAAATAACTTTTAACTATATTTAAATTTAAAAAATCTTTTTAGGTCGAATATGAATTGCTATCAAAACTGATAAATTCAAAATGATGTATTCAATATGGATGTCACAACTTGAAAAATCTGAATTGTTACAAAGTATATAAATATCTTCATTTGATTTTTAATTTCTCAATTTTGATATCGGATTCATATACAGCGGTCTAAAAAACTTTTATGTTTGACTAAACATAATTAAAAGCTATTCGATAAGTCGTCAATAACTAATTCATTTTTCCACAATAGATATCATATTTAACCATGAATATCTTATTAACCATAGCGACACTAAAAATCTTTTTGAGGATTGGAAGTCCTAATAACACGCTTAATTTTGATATTAATTAATTTACAATAAAACTTCTCCAGCACGTAACATATTGTAGTTATAATACGACAATATACATAAAATTAGCTCTTTTTGCAACTTTAAATATAACTTTTTTAAAATGATGACGTGATGAATCATTTGGAATTTCTGAATTTGTATTCAGCATTCAAAAAACTATAGAAAATGACTCGTCTCATTCTGGTGTCTTTATTTTCGAATAACAGTGTAATTAAATGATAAATACAGATAACACATTATGGTCTTAAAAGATATTTAGTTTAATATTAATAAATACAGATATTTTTAACGATCCTTCCATGTATTCGCTCACGTGTCGTGCCTTGGAAAAGTCACGTTCGACAGTTATGAAATTCAAGCTCTGTCATCGAGATGGACAGGCGACAGATTGTTTTCAAGAAAGAGCGAAATGGCTCGATTAACCGTTGGCCTATAAAGTGCTCGCGCTTCGGTTCGATTCGCAGACGCATTGCGTTCTCGCACCGCTCAATTAGAGTTGAACGAGAAGCATGGCATCACATATAGCTCGCGGACATTCGCGGCGAGATGAGCGGATTTCCAATTCATACGATGCCGCATTTTAATTAAATACAATTGGATCATAAATAGATTTAATTATGAATACTTGACAGCCGACGTAATACGGTTTACGTATGCGTATGAATAATAGAAATGTGCGCCGCGGCGTGTCCGCGGCTTATTGCCGCGCGCATTAGATTCTGCACGAAATAACCATTTGAACGTTCTAAAATCACCGAATTCGTCAGCGGACGCTAAAAACGGACGATCGTATTATACGATCATCCCGACGATCGGTCGCTACGCCGACGGGCGTTACGCGAAACATGATGTCACTATTTTCCGTGATGTGCATCTCGATTTCTCGCCGATGAACTCACCGGGCTGGAGCGCGCGTTCCGCGCCTGGTGACATAACTCGCAACGCACGCGTACACGCGCGTTAACTTGGCCATTTATACGCCAGATGCGATGAAAAAAAAAAATAAAAAACAAAAAGGTAAAAGGGAAAGAGGCGTGGAGCCGCGCAACCGGTGGAAGTGCATTTTACGCCGGGGTGATGCATTTATCGACGCTGACAATGTGGTATCGCTTTACCTTTACTCTCGCATTCTTCGTCTTTGACGCGAGAGTTAAGCAAGATTAATTACACCTGGCCGCTACCGAAGGTCGAAAACGTTTCGAGGTCAATGAGTAATATCGGACGATTTATATCGAAGTAATATTAAAGCTATCGATACTCTCGATAACATTCGCGCGTTGTTACAGAAATCTACTCCATGTTAATTGAAAAATTTCATCGACTGGACGCGAACGATGGTTCGGGGATATTTTGCGGAATCCTCTGGACATACGAAGTTTAATAATTAATTTAATGTAACGACAAATTGTGACCTTTTATTTTTCTTAATTAACCGATACCGATGTACCGCGAAGTATCACATGTTTATTTTGACATGATGAAAAATTATCGATACGTCCATTAACATTTCACCATATTACAAGCACAGTCGGATAAAATTCTCCATTTACGAGTAAATTATTTAGAAGTGTGCAATTTGCATAAGCGACCATGTCGTATCGATAACGGCACAGCGCTTGACCAAGCTGTCGATGATAATGAGGGAATAGTCTATTTTAATCTGCTATAGTTCGTAAAAACAAGTGTAAAATATGTCAAGGATGTATCAAGAAATTAAGGGGAATGAACTCGTTTTGGTTTTATTCTAAGATTCTATTCGAAAATTCTTTAAAAGATAATCTGACGCTTATTTAAATAAGATAATAAGTGCACGACATCGAATTTATATATATATATATTTATATATATTTATATAA
>NW_017259583.1:4497524-4503953 GCF_001594045.1 Atta colombica
TAATAGAAGATATTTTAACATTTATTATATTATTTGCTAAGAAAGAAGCGATGAAGCACGTCTTATTTAAAATTTCTGATAACTTTAAATAAATTAAAATTATTAGAAAATCTTTTAGAGTGGAATGTCACTCTAAAGCCAACTTTATACGATCTATAATTCGATAGCCTTAGGAGCAATTTATCAGCGACGGTTGGTTAAATGTTGGCTATATTAGGCTAATACTGGACTAATATTTGGACAATATTATGCCAATAATTGTGCTACTAGAGAAAATTGAAAATAAAATTCTATTTATAATGTTACATATTAAATTATAAATGTAATTATAGATGGGAAAAATGTCTTACAAGAAATAAGATATCAAATAGATTAAATTGTAATTTATGTCATATATAGATAAAATTTGCCTATTCGAGTGGACACAACTCTATTCACAGCGCTTATAGATTTTCAATTTTCAATACATCAAATACAATTCACCAATCATGGATATTTATACTCTATAAATTCTTTGGAATGAAATCTTATTCTAAAGAATAAAAATTGAGTCTTGAAAGTCTTGAAAAAGAGTATACAATACTATCTCATAATTTACTCTCAAAGTTTTAAAGGTATCTTAGGCATATTTGATATCTTTCATATTTATAAAAATAAAACGTTGTACATATAATTAGTATAAATATATAATTCTGATTATTCACATGTTTCCCGAATTACACGAGAGAGATGTATAGAATTATAAATAAAATTCTCTCGCCTCGAATTCTATCGTGAATTATACATTGTCTAAAATGGATTTAAACAGTGAAAATTGTGTGAAATTCACTTTAAAAGTTTCAGAGAGAAAACCACTATTAATTAAACGAATAAAGTAAAACCTTCGCATACGAAACTGAAGGATGATCGTTATCAATGTGTTACGCGAACCAGTCGGACGTGTTGAATATTTGTGATGCCGCGCGATTTTTCCCAGCCGGCCAGGCAGCCTAAATCTTCCGTTGTCGATTTATACGCCCGGCAAATTCGTGCCCATGACGAAGGGTCACTAGGGCCGACCGATAGAGTTTGACGTAACTACGATGTCCGGTGTTCGATCGTGTTTCGACGACGATATGATAACCGGCCCAACAGTCTCTCTCTCTCTCTCTCTCCCCCCCCTCTCTCTTTCTCCCTCCGCCTCTCTCGCTCTCGTTCTCTCTGCCCGCCCACGAGTGCCGTAAATAACGGACCAGGTAAAACGAATTGTCGATAAATAAATGTTCGGGTCGTGTATACGTGTCATGTTGTGGACCGACGAGCTCCGGCGATCGTTATTTCATAACTGTTGTGCGCTATCGTTTTCCAACCTGGCCATTCGGACTAGGCCGCCTCCTCTTTGCCGCCATTTATTTGATAACTGACGGACGGCCGCGAGTTCTGTCTCAGAATCGTATTTAGAATTCGTCTGGCACGTCCGCCATCCACCCACCGTCCCAAAGCCCGTTCTACCTGCACCCACGTTTGTCCAATCCAACGATCGATCGACTTTTTAAACTGTCAATATAGTGAGGTCAATAAACCGGACGACTCGCTGTCCCTCCGTTGCTCCGACAATTCGGGTCACCCCATAGATTTAGTATCGTGTAATCTACCGGATTTCCTATAAATCTTTTGACAAAATGTTTTAAAATGTTCTACCGACGACATGATAGTTATCTCAATTGCATACAATATGGTGCAATTTTTAATCGCGTTAACAGATACAACGATATGCTAAAATGATGTGGTATAATGAAGAGCTTTAATCAATCTATATAATTTAATAATAATAATTATTATAGTAATTTAAAAAGTATAAAAGTATTCCCTTTATATATTATTAATTTTCCTTTATTATAAATATTTATTTAAAAATTGTTAAGAATTGTCAAAACGCTACGAAAGGTTCAAGTTGACTGATTCAAATCACTCGTAAAACATCAGAGGCTTTACGTGCCAAAGATTACCGGAGCAGCCGAACCGAAATGGATACCGGCAGCTGTATTTCTATATCTCATGACCCATAATTTTCTATATCTCCGGTTAGCCGTATCGTAAATACATTGGACGTAATCGTAAAAATTTTTATTGGTCGCGCACCTTTTTTAGGCTGCAGGGGCGAAACGAGTGCCTAAATAGGGCTGCATTCATCCGAAACTTCACTTGAGTATTATTTTATCTTTGTTGTTTATCGAATGTTAAAGAACAAAATGATACATAAATAGGGTGAAGTTTCTGAACGCCGCCTGAGCCTCTATTCTGTAACTTGGTGTGACAGTAACAACATCATTACATTGTCGTTGCGCAGATATTTTATATGGTAAAAAAGCTGCGCAAAGATAGTGTAATGATGTTGTTAAGACCGCAGCACTTTTATATAACGCATAACGTCATAGTGAATAGGCGAATCAAACCAATCAGAAGCCTTCCTTTTCTTCCATTTCGTAAAAAAGAAGAATTTTTGTTGATTGATTCTCTTATGCATTACACGAAGTCTATGCTGCGGCCATTGTCATAACGAATTATAGAATAAGGAGAGGCTTAAATAAATCAGTCCTAAAATTGAGATGAGAAGAAGGATTAAAGAAGGCAAAAAGAGAAATCTCTCGCAAAACAGACTGTTGGAATTTCTTGTCGACGTAATAATTCGTAATATTCGCGCACCTTGCGCAACCTCGCGGATTTTTATTCTTTTTTTCTTTACGAGAAATAGGCGACGTAAAGTCCCGCTCTCTGTGGCTCCGTTCTGGCGGATATCTTGCCCTCGTCAGATACCAGAGTCACGTGATATCTTTTTATCTACATTCCAGGTATTCTTATTCGCATATTTCATACGACGCATCAGCTTTTACTGCACTCGTCGCACCGCAAGGCCTCTCCGACGAAGTCGCTGAACGTCGCACAGGGCGGCAAGAAATTAAATTATACTCTCTTTATTGCAGCGGCGCGCTGTGCTTGCGCGCCCTTACGAGATAACGAGATGCCGCTATGAAACTGTAGTAAGAAACATTCATACGTCATTGCAAGATCCACAAAGTATAATTTTCATGCTAATACATCGTAAATCCCATTAGGATTCATATCATTGTAATTTTAATTGCGCGCGGATGAAGAAATCAATAACATTTGATTGTGTTCCGAATATTTGGAATGTTGAAATTATTTTTGTTGTTTGAAAAAATATGTTCTTCCACACAACATACACAGGTTATTGCAATTAATATCATCACATGCTTCGGTGATCAAATTGATAAGACACCCATGCGGAATAAAGAAGATGCAGATTCAAATCTCAGCTGAGATAATATTTTTCAATAAATAATAAATTCTTTACGCCCTTTTAAAGATATTTATTAGCATCAATAATTAAATTGCCTGCAAATTCAATTTATAAAATTACATATTTCTATCTCAGTTTAGGATTATATTTCAAGATCAACAAATAATTTGCTTCAACTGGAAATTGTAAAATTTATACAAAAAGATTCGCTTTGATCGAATATGGAATTCTTCATGAATTGCATATTATTTTTGGAGTTGGCTGGCAACGCCGCTTGTGATAATAAGAAGACTAGAATCATCTCTCGTCATATGCAACTCGCCATCCGCAATGACGAGAAATTGAATAACCTGTTGTCGGGTGTAATCATTGTCCAAGGTGGTGTTTTGTCGAACATCCAGGTCGTATTGCTACTCAAGAAGACTGAGAAAGTCGCATATACGTCTCGCATACGCGATTTCTCGCGTTCGCTGTTCAGATTCGACGTTAAACTCTAAGTCCCCTCGAGTGTTGACAAACTCTAAAGAGTAAAAATGCCATTATTATTAAATGCAAAAACATAAGCGAGTCTCTCTATCCCCGAAGAGGCTCTAAAGCTAAAACTAATATGCATAGTACTGTGACCCAATAATAAGGTTGGAAAACTATACAGGAGAATTTTCCAAAATCAAGACTAAAGAAGGCAATCCTAATCTAGTATCTGATATAAGTACCATGTGTTAATTTTTGATCTTGCAATCTAGCTTTATAACCTCCTCGGGGAGCAGAGGTTCAGCTTAATTATTTCTTCGAATAGTAGATTTATCCACTCTCAGAGACAAATTCAGTAATTTGGATCTACAGTTTAACGCTAAATCCTAACGGCGCCTATCGGTGACTTTTTTTAATTATTAGATAGCCATTTTCGGTTTTTAAATTAGAAAAATTGCGTATATGGGCGCAGGTGAGATTGAACTCGAATCTACTGACCTTTGATCCATAAATCCTTTAATATCTTTTACACTTCTTTTATAAATGAGTTCATTGTTAATTATATTAACAAGGTATCTAAATACTATTTTTGCAATTCAGTTTGATTCATCATGTTACATATTGAACATAATAAACTATCGGCATACATTATATCTAATAAACACCTCGTACGAATTGCCAAATAGGTACTACTGAAAAAATTTAGTAATAAATATTTATCCAAATAGTACTAATTAAACATTGACTTATAGTAAATATTATCCAATAAAAAAATGATACTTAAATTAATAATTTTTTTATACCAAACAAATATATATTTACATTTAGTAAAGTTTACATTTAGTTAGTATTATTTAAACAAATATTAAAATTTAATAAATTTTTTTTCAATAATCTTTCCATCAATAATTGTTAGTAGGAATGTTATCCCAGACAACGCACATGTCTAAAAATGAGACATAAGACATCTTAAAGACTAAGAGAAGTTTTAAAGACATTTTTTTAAAGAAACATCTAACAGACATTATTAAAACGGTCTCGATTTTAAATTTTTTGTTGTTTAGCACGATTCGCTCTTGGAATTTTTCTCAAATTTAACATTTGATACCGTCAATGTTGAAATCGTCTCATTTATGTTATTTATATTATTTCTAACACTAACGAGTTTGGAAAATGTGAAAATGCAACGTTCTATCAGCGCAAAGAGCATCTTAATCCCCGTCGATCATTCGGGATGAGCGTATGAAGGCACATTTATTTACAACCCCTAACGCGCGTACACCGTGTAGAGCTATTACGTCGAAGATCGAATGATGTAAACGAGCGCGTTATCTCGAGCACACCATTATATTATCCGCTTATTTTTAGATGCTATGTAATACACGTATTTGTTAAGGCAACAAACCGCGAGAATTTTCTCATTCCATCGTCGCGTCGGATGTATTCTCGAGAGATAACGGCGATTTGCTATGACGAAACATGCTTTGATACACGCCAATCATGGACCGTCTAATGGAAGACAAGAGTCGGTATTCATATTTTAATGCCGATCTACTGATTTAATATCAAGCGATTGATTCTGATTTTCATCTAATACGTGAATTGTGGGTGCGCATTATTCCGGATTGAGAATCACATTAAGGTATTTAGTAATAAATATGATATTATAAGTTGATTGCTTTCTGCTTTTTGACTTCTTGATAGAATCTCCAGCTCTCCTAACGGAAAAAAATCTCTGATTAATCATTCAAAATTTTGATGAATTCTTTTTAAGTATGAGCGTTGTTTTTCTCCGATTTTCAAAAGAAATTTCTGATAGAGGGCTTAGATTTGATAACCTTTTTTTTCTAAAGAATGCAATTCAATAGGTTTGTTCGCGTTGCTTTAAATCCTCAAAAATGTTTGTATTCAAAATGAGATAAATATAAACAATATTAAGTGCTCAAAATGAGATGAATAAAAATAATATTAAAATATCTTAGACCGAGATGTAAACACAGTATTAAAATATTTTAGACGAAGATGTGAACACAAATAAGAAATAAAGGATTAAGCTTAGATCTTTAGTGCTAAAACAAGAGATAAATATAAATTCACACATTGAAAAGAATAAAAACAAAGATGCTGAGAGGAAGAGAGAGAGAGAGAGAGAAAAAGAGAGAGAGAGAGAGAGTGCAAAAAATACAAGCGATGTAAACAAACTTAATACTAATTTTGATAATGATAATCGATATTTGGCATAGCCGTTAATCTGCAGTGAAATAGTAGCCGAAAGGTGACATTTGTGGTTACGAGATGAGAGTGTTATTCAAAGGTCAGAAAGAAATCGCTCGTGAAGAGATGCTGGATACGGAACCCGTCAGCATATTAATTTTATCTTACTATACCATCGCGTCGTGTGGTCTCAAGTTATCCTCATGGATCCATTTCCGCTCCGTTGTCGTAATATGTCGTCGTTGTCTTCAAGAATAGATTCTGAACATTTCCTCTTCTCGTTTCTTTTACTTCATAATTAAAAATTTTAATTGCAAATTGATCGCAAATTAATGTTCTTAATTTGAATAAAAGTTACATCTTTTAATTCTAATCATGCAAAATGAAAAAGAATATACAATACATTTTATATTATATATATATATATATATGTGTGTGTGTGT
>NW_017259583.1:4504053-4508798 GCF_001594045.1 Atta colombica
TCTGCAATCTAAATCTTTAAACTTCAGTTTTTATATTGTCTCGAACTGTATAAAAATCTGAAAAATTTTTACATGTCTACATGTGAAAGCTTTAATAGTGATTCTTTTTACTATCACAGAAGTTGGATTGTATTTTACTTATTTTTTACGGGTAAAATTTATCTACCAGAATTTTTATCAAAAAATCGACTGTGCTCTTAAAGTCCAATATATTACTGATGAAAAGTTAAAATTTATGTCTATTAAGAATTATGCATTAAGAATGTCGAAATATAAATATAAAACACTGATTATATAATTGAAAATAGATAAACAAAGATATATATCATATATTAAAACATTGATTAAATTCTCTTTACATTAAATATTAAAAATGACATATATCATTTTTAATATTGTTATAGTGAATACAAAATATTTAAAATTGGAAAAGAGAGCGGAACCATTTTAATCCACCCCCGGTTGTCCATTCTGGGCTTAACTATTTAAATAATTCTCTCTCCGCTTCCCTCTCCTCCCCCGCTCTTGTTAATAATTGAATTAGTGCAACGAACTCCCGAGCTTGCTAATAATTTTATTTTTATCCACCACCGATCGCATCCGTTTAATTTAATACATTGGCGCAACGCTCTACGGCGATTGCCGCGCGCACGTGTCGCGCATCTTAATTGCATCGCCGGCGATGCAAATTACACCGCGTTAGCGTTGCCACGGGGTCGTTCGGGGAAATCGCGCGACGAAGAAATGCGCAATTTTACACATCGATGTCCTTTCCCTTTCCTCATGTATTCTCGCGCTTAGTAAGCTTGGTTTCGCCCAGCCGCTCACCGCCTTATCGCGTCGCGATCCGCACGCGACACGATCAACATTCCGACGAGACGCGAACTCGGTCGCGGAACAACGGGACCATCGCTCTGCTCGTTAAGCACTCCGGAGGTCGATCGGGCGACAACGATTCTCACAATTGCACGCACGCACGATCGAAACGACCGACGGGGAATAGAAAGCCCGGGATCGTTGCATGGATGCGTCGGGTGACATTCTCTCAAAAACTTTAAACTAAATCTCACACGCATTCTACAATAAGCCATTACTTATTTAAGCTTTAAGTCTTAGCTTTAAGTCTTATAAAAAGTTGACCGAATAGTGAGAATAATCGACTTGATTGATCAATTTCTTACGGCTTAAGATTTAAAGCTTAGGTAATGGTTTGTTGTAGAAAGCTTATTACTCTCATGGGATTTTTACAATAACTTAAAGCTTAGGTTTATTACAGAAGGCCCATGAAGAATGAAACCTCACTTTTAAAAATTGAAAATTAAGTCACCTTTTTTCAAGAACGGCACAATTTTCACTCTTTATAAGCTTTCTATAATAAGTCATTATCTAAGCCTTAAGTCTTAAACCGTAAAAAATTAACCAATCATAGTCCTTCTCCCAATCGACTGACTAGTCAATTTCTTACTTCTTAAGACTTGAAGCTTATGAAATAACAGCTTATTATATTAAAATGTGTGTTAAAGTAAGATTCCAAAATAATATAGAAAGTTAAAGATATAACTTTAAGATATCGTGATTATAAATGTAACTACAAGATTAATTATCAACTCGTGTTTATTAATGAGTTATCGACTTACATACGTCGCTAGGTGCACGCTTGATAAAATGCACTCTCTTCTTTACGTTTCTTTCCCCTTTCTAGACGGATTCTTGATCACTGCTTCGCCTCTTCCTCGTGAAGACGTATCGCTCGTGGACGGTAATAAAAATATTTCTGCACAACAGAGCAAGCTCGTCCACGTGACACAATGAGCGCGTACGGCAAATTAATGTGCGCTTGAGATATACCCGTGGTTTCTTTTATCTCGGAAATCGCCCGGAGGATAACTCGGACGTTGGATCGGTAAAACGTGCACGCACGCATGCACGCATGCACGTACGGATTGCGCATCTTCATACTGTGAAAATTAACAAATAAAGAACGGCTCCGCACACTCATAATTCTCACGCTCATCTTCGCGAGTAATTCATTCTTGATATATGGTTAAAAATTCGAAGCTTTTTAATTTCACGATCCTTGAAGTAATATCCGCAATAATCGTGCAAGCACCGCGATTGCCAATGCTATTAATAGAGTATATTTAATAGAATGTACATTGAATTATTTTCAAAGCACTCAGTCACGACGACGGATTCCCATTAGTTAGTCGCGACCTTTTCATGGGGCCACCAGGTGGAAAAAGATCGTCGTCATCGAGGCACGATAAATTACAATCGTCTTATCGATTGTGACGCGTCGTGCTCAGCTCGATTGTGGACGCGATTGCGTTGCGTTCATCGTTTACGCCACCGGCAGGCATGGCAGCGACTCGATCAGGAGTCCATCACCGGCGGGAATACAACGCGAAAAAATAGCATAACGGGAGGTCGACCGGGTTACTTTCTAGTTGCCTTGTATGCACGTATACGCCCGCGCGCTGTCGATATTTCAACCTGGTGTATACACCACGATTATACCCGTCGCGCAAGCTGCAGCGCATGCATCTTGTTACGCGAAATTCGCGTGGGTAATAGGGGCCTTTGATTGCGTCGTCAAAGTCGCTGCACGAAAGACGAATAAAGAAGTGCATACAGCTCGCAGTCTTTAACATTCAATTAGACTGACAGCAATGTTATCAAGATCATTAATGCTATTATATTATGTAAATCTCGATACGAGGTTCTAATTTCAAGCTATTTCATTATTTATGAGTATAATTTAAATATGGAATTATGTTTTATATTTAGCCCTTTAAAGTTTGATTTTATTGAGAAATGGGGCACATTGTCTAATTATTAAAGATTTGGGGAATCGCTAAATATGGAATTAAGTCGAAACATTAAATTTGATAGATCAAAATGGTGGAGCTAAAATAAAATATTACTTAATGAAGTTCACATAGTAAGATTTATTACGTAATTGTTATGTGATTTTAAAAGGAAAACTATTTAAAAGATACAAATACGATTAGATATATGAAATATGTAAAAATAAAAATTAAAAATATTGTGATAATTTTACAACATATTATCAATATTATTATAATTAATATTGTATCAATAAAATTGAATATACATTAACAACAAGATGTATACTGACTAAAAACTATATAAGAAGTTCTTCTCAAATTTTTTTCAATCTATAAGTATTAATTAATAGATCTTTAAAATAAATAATTATTTTTCTTGTTATTGAAATACAAAAAGCTTAACAATTGTTTGTACATTAACATATTATTAAAACACATATTATTAAAATTATTAAAATACAATAAACAATGAATATAATATATAATAAACGCTTATTTATACATTAATATAAATAATTAAACATTTATTATATTATTTTTATGGAAATTATTTATTAATTTATGATGAATCAGGAATTGAAATTGCAACTAATTATCTGTACATAAGCGAAATAATATCTAGTTTTGTAAAATAAGATCTTTATCATTAAAAACGAGTTCAGTGACACATATTTGAATTTTAATTTTAGATCAAAGCATTAAATGGTTTCTATTAAAACAAGATACAGCGAGATATTGAATAAAATATTTGTCCAGAGTACAGGCTTTCCAGAAATAGGTACTGATTACAGGAGACTTCAATTAGACCGTTTCGGATTCACGCATGATTAACGCTGACAGCGTCTCGCCGCCGTGTAAACATTTAAATAGCAGAATTATTAAATGGATTAAATAACTCCGCGAGACCAACGCGTTAATTATGCCGACTCGTCGCAGTTATACGACAGAAATCTGCGTGGTTTCAAGTAACCGTGACGCGAAAGTAATAATGTTAACAACATTCACATGTGAACACAGTCCGCGCTTATGGATTTAAATGAAAATACATTACTACGATGCATTTGCGTCCCCCCGGGCGATCGGGATTCGCCAATGGTTGCCGGGTGCTCTCGTAAGAGAGTTTTTTTGTATTTAAAGTTTGACATTTGATACAATTATGCATTTTTTTTTATCTACGCTCTCTATTTTCCATTACGAAATTATGATGTATAATTTACCGAGCTCGCGAAACACATTGAATCCTTTCGATTTCATGAATGAATTGAATGACGCCGGGAGTTTTCATTCGTCAATTATTCGCGGACATTCAAGGAACAAATGCAACACTTATTTTACTCTTATCATACTAGCGATTGGAGATTGCGTTCGCGTTCGCGTCTCATGACCAATTAGAAAGGTACTACTATCCAGTAGCTTCTCTCTGATTGGTCAAGAGACTCAAACGCGAATGCAATCTCCAATCGCTAATGTGATACAGATATTACGAACGATCCCCATGAGATTTCTCTCTCTGCTTCTCGCATCTACGAAAATTTAATCGAATCGACCGATTTCTACTTTCGCGATAACCATCACACTTCTTTTTTTTCCCTGTTGCTCGCGATTACTTTTCGTGACTTTTTTCGCGCAGCGTTTTTTCGCCACTTTTCGGCAATGGCCGCGGTGCGGCGCGGCGCGCCACATATTGCGACGGGACGTCATTAATTATGACATTTAAATTGCAAATCGCTCACTAAAATATGTCGAATCCCCGGTGCGCACAGCCGTCCACACTTTATGTCTCGCATAGGCGCGCGCCTGTGCGATCTCTCAACCCCTTCTCTCTCTCTCTCTCTCTCTCTCTCTCTCTCTCTCTCTCTCTCTCTCTCTCTCTCTCTCTCTCTCTCTCTCTCTCTG
>NW_017259583.1:4509414-4547408 GCF_001594045.1 Atta colombica
CTCTCTCTCTCTCTCTCTCTTTCACCCTCCCCCTCCTCCTCTCACCTCACCCCATCCTTCGCCAACCCTTCACCGTCGGGCAACGATCGCTGGCAAAGATTAATCGTCGGCATCAATTGTCATATTATAGCTTCCGAGGAGCATTGCGTGAACGCGGCAGATAAAACGATCATAAGTTTTATTATATATTTCTTGTTCGTTTGGCCGACCATGTATTATCGTTTATATTAAATCAGAGTGTTATACATGGCGAATCTATGCATAACTATTATATACGAATGTAGATTCATGCGCATATGCACGCCTGCGCTGTCGTCACGCGTTCATCAAGATTTGCATTCGTGCATCGGCAAGAATCTCTAAAGTGCTTCGTACATACAAGATGTATACGCGAACGTACATACGTATGCATGTACGGAGAAACCTTTCCATCTTTTCATTCGATCTAAGTCGGGCGGTGCACATTTTGCAAAGTGCATTAACGAAGCTGCACCGAACGTAAGTTTTTCGTTTGGTGGGAGGGAAAGATGCGTGTCCACGTCATTCTTTTCTTCGATTGCGCGTCCTGTACAATCATTAATGGACGAGGAGGTCATAAAGGCCACGAGGGCCATGAACTCTCCCTTAGAGTTTCCTTTTTTTAAAATATTTATAGCAAAGTGTTATATAATTTTATAATTGGACAAGAGAAATCCTATATTCGGTCAAAGCGAATTTTAGTGCTTTAAATATGCGCTTTGACCGAAAATTTCTATTTAATTAGATTTATTCTTCAGTCATTTTATTTTAAGATTCCAAAATTTTTTAATTTAAAAAACTTCTAAATATAAGAAACACGGATTTCATTGTATTATTCTTTTCTTGTGTTAATATAATTTTAAATAAAACGTTTGATGAATCATACATCTCAATGATATTATTTTAGTGTAATAATTTAATATTTTATATCTTTAATATTTTATATCTTTTCATATTTAACCTTAATAAAAAATTTTATTTTGCGGTGTCAATGTCCCCCTTCCATTTGACAAATTTCTGAATCCGCCAAAATGTATATATACATCCAGGAACTTGAGAAAAGCATCGCGCGCACGTTTGGGCGGTCAGATAAATGCGCGTGGATCTTCTGGTGGCATCAAGAGGAAGACGAAACTTTCGCCGCCGGCAGTCCATTAGAAGCGCACGGACGATTTAGCAAGGGATGGGCGGTGGAGGTGGCGGTTGCGCTCGCTTTTCTAGGGCCGGCTTTTAGGTCCAGCAATTTGATGCACGTTGCTTGTCATGCTAATATCTTCAGCTTTATATCGCCGCTGAGTTTTTCCCGGCGTTGATACACGTTTTCGTAGCGCCGGTCGTCCTCGCAGTACGCGTCGTTGAACACCGTGAAGAATACCGTTGCGCTGTCACCGTTGAAATTATGTCGCTTCGTCGAGACGAATTGCTCGGGAGCGACTTTAAATGACGAGACGCGCGGGGAAAACGTGTCTTCCCTTATTTCCTTTTCTCCTACTATGCTCGCTCTCGTACTGCGATTCTCTTGCGGAAATATTGCACGTGGCACAACACTTGCACTAGGATCCTGTAATTCTTAACGACAGTATCGGTGTCATTATATATATTGCGAGGCTTTTATTATATAATATATAGTATCTGCCAAACGATATCGATATTGTCGTTACAGTATAGTAATAGATAGTTTTTGCAATAACGTGAATCCAGAAAAACAAAATGTTATCCTTTTCTTAATTAGTTGTTGAGAAAAAGATAAGGTCTGAGCACAAATATTGTCACATGTTGCACAAATGTATGTAACACTTACTTAGACTTAAGTTGTAGACGTAAGTAACGCACATGCTTTCACGTATGACGCGACGTACAACTTATTGTCGTGTCTCCAAGAAAGAACGGCAATAAGTCATACATCAGCCAAAGCTTGTGCGTTACTTACGTCTACAACTTAAGTCTCTAAGTAAGCGACAATTCTTGGACTCAAACCTATAACCTGATCTTAGCGTTCCGTATTTGGATAAACGATATTGCAAAAACTCCCTAATGTGCTGGATCAGTATTCTGTAACTCTTAATAACTTTATTAAAATTAACGATTAATTTGAGATATTTCAATTTTGCAGTTTGCAATTTTAAGCCGACATATTGAATCAGAGAGCATAGCAATTTGAAAAACTGAAAAAAGTGTATTCGTAAAAATTTACACATTATATATATATATATATATATATTTATTAAGTATTAAGATTCATTTTGATTGAAAATAGGATTTTTTATTTCTTTTAATTAATTCTCTTAATTAATCTTATTGATTTATTCTCGGTCTACTTTAAATTAATTGTTTTAACAACACCGTCGATGTCATTATCTTATCGTTTGTGCATTATATATGGTAAAAAAAACTGTAAGAATACCTAAAAAACTCGAAATTACTTAAAAAAAAGTGTAATTTCTGGTTGCATTAATAGGAATTTTAGTTAAAAATAGACAAATCAGAATTTTCTTGAATCTGTTATAAATTATAATTCTATTTGAAACAATTAGCATTCTGATTGATATGATCAAAATCTTCTGGTTCGTTTATTTTCAAAAATTTTTTTCAGTGCGGGACTTACAAGACTTTTAAATAATTTTCGCAAAAGTTTCTTTAAGACATCTTTACACGCATGTTTCGAATTTGGACTTTTTATCTAAATTATTTTCTGGATAATTATAATCAACACTATTGTTAAGAGTTCCAGAATGGAAACCCTGTACTTGTAACTTTTAACAACAATTTGTTGTCGTTATATTGTCGTTATGCAGCTTTTTTATATAAAATATCTGCGCAACATAATGTAACTGTACCGACACCGTTAAAAGTTACAGAATTTCAGTGCTGGTTTAATTAGCTTGCCGATTCCTTTCAATTTTCCGTACTATCATAGATACTCCGATATATCGTACGTGGTTTTATGCATTCCATCATTGCGAATTACTCAGTAATTTGAAAACAATTTACATAATATTTGCGTAAGATAAATCGATGTAGTTACGTATTATCTTTAATAGCTATTCGAGATGAATGATATTACATAAGCATTGTATAGAGGAACAGTAGCATATAAGGCGGTATGCCTAAGCTATAATATTACAAGAGTATCAATGTAAATAGCTCTCTCTCTCTCTGAACGTATCTTGTTTTTCTGTCAAATGAGACGTACAAGCAGGTTTCTGCGCCGCCTAATTAGAATTCCATTAACAAACGCATCGCGTCAGAGGTAATAGGCGAGAATGGTAATATAATAATGACACATAATAATAACAGCTTTAATATCACGGGTTCATGGCATCTCGGCAATCTGCGGAGTCGCGCAACGTTAATTTAATGAAAACGCGACCGCTGCAGTCCGCCGCCGGCTTTTTAATTGCGCTTTATATGCCGTAAAAAAAAATTTTACGTGCCCCACGTGATTATCGCGCAGCCTTACGACTCGTACATTTTCCAGGGATATAATACATATGATTTTCCGGGATTCATTACTATATCGCGGTCAATATCGCACGATTAATGGAGTAATTGCATTGCGGTGCGCAACGACGCCGCTGGCAAATCCTCCTTTACGATCGGTTAAACATCCTGATGCAATTTACCATCACCGAGAAGCGGCATAAGACATCTTGCTTGAGATAAGGAACAGAGCGACAGCGCAAGCGATGTGACACGGAATTTCTATATACAGCATCCAGACAATCTTTTAAAAAGGCGCTATTCAAGGTATCCATGTCAAACTGATTTTTTAAGCATAAATATTCTGACACCATTTCCACAACAATAGAGATCAGATAATAAAATTCTTCACAATTTTATATATGGAAAGAATAGAATTTTGCTGAAATATCTAAAAAATTTAACTAGGTGCAGATCTGAAAACAATTTTGTTTAATTCTCTATATAATTCTGTTTAGAAGTAAAATTATATAGGACGCTTAAATTGGTTATTAGAATGTTAAATGCTGTTTGCAGCATATTGACATCAACGCTTAAACGTTCTACATAATTATTTTGATCCAACAAAATTATTTTCAGATTTGCAACATCCAGGACAATTTTTTTAAAAAGATGCAATCATGTCAAACCGCTTAATTTTTTAAATACAAATTTCTCGATTCACGCCATTTTCACAACAACAGAGTCAAATAATGAAATCCTCTTCTTACACAAAAAGAACGATTTTAACTAAAGAAAATATTTAAAAATATAGTTAGATAAGTCTCAAAATCTAATTTTATCTAGACAATCTATTTAATTTTTTAAGCATGAGTTTCTTAACATGCCATCTCATGCCATTTTTACAACAATATAATCAGATAATGAAATTCTCAACAGTTTTCTTAAACAGAAAAAATTATTTTGCTAAAGTATTAAACATTTAGCTAGATACAGTTCTGAAAATAATTTTCGTTAAAATTCAAAATAATTTGATTTTGATATCAAAATAGTTATACGTAGATAGGGGCGTCGATTCAGAATTGTGCCAAGTGTAGAATAACGAGTTGACAAAGGGAGGTAAAGGCGGACGGATAACCAAAAAAAAAAGTCTCATGATTGCATGAAAACTGTTGCACATATTTTTATTTGTTTCATATATAGTATATATATTTTATATATATAATATATATGATCATGTAGAACACGCAAATGTGAAACTATGAATTTTGTTTCTGCTTATATTGGGTTGTCCGGAAAGTTCGTGCCGACTAACCTATATAATTTAATAAATGTATACTAAAATTTAAATCTTCTGCGTTTCAATTTTCCTTCAAAATCGGCACGAACTTTCCGGACAATCCAATAAATTCATCCATCATAGCTTTTAATTATGATTTTGCATGACAAATGAATTTCTGAATGAATATGCAGAACAGCCGTACTATTTAACAAAATTGGAAGCATCAGAGGATGTAGATAAGTTTTTAATTTCCTAAGAGTCGAAAAAGATTTTTCCGTAGTGCAGGATATTGCCAGGATTGTAAGCAGAAGTTTTATCATTTTTGTATATTCTGATATATTCTCTCTCACGATTACTTCTCACGGTTATCTTTTTTCAAAAAATTAACATTTTAAATTTTGTTTCAAAAAATTAACGTTTTAAATTACAGATCTCTATTTTCTTGGCCTCTACTATATTATAAAACATCGTTCGATGTAATTTTAATTTGCTCCTGTCAAAATCGGTTTTATATATTGTAATAATGTGATCAATGTTACTTTTGTTTCGTCGAAGCACTACATCTGGACACTTGTGAAATACTGATCGACGATCGTGAAAGAGACAACCGCTAATCGAGTTGTAAACACGCAACTTTTCATATATAGTTTAATCAACTTCCATTTTTAATAAAATATTAAATAATAAATTATTTCGTCAAAAAATAATTTATATATTTTTCGGATTTCCAAGTGTGGAATTTTACACATGGAAAAATTTCGAGGGTAGAATACTCCATATCAATTACACTATATGTATATAGAACATTTAAAATTAAAATTGGTTAAATGTTAAATTTGTTTTGTAGCATTGATTGACATCATTGCTTAATTTTATATAATTATTTTGATAATCCAACAAAATTATTTTCAGATTTGTATCTAGCTAAATTTTTTCTCATATACATTTCTTCAACTGCTTGTTAATAAATTCTCATATACGTACCAAAGTATGTGCATTGCCACGTTCATAATTAATAAGTACGGATTATATATTCTGGTGAGATTGTTTAAAAATGAATTTTCGCGCAACATCCGAGCCGGAATAAGATGATAATTTGCGAGAGTGAAATATTAAGTAGGAAAACATCGTGTATGTAAAATAGGCAAATGGGAAAGTTTGCGAGGCTTTTTCATGTCACAAAGAAGGCAGTTGCCGCCACCCTTGAGTTAACGTTCTCTCCCAAGGACCCATGTTTACAATATACATTTTTATGGGCTGATTCTTTTATAACTCTTAATCTTAACACGCTTAGAACGGGAAAAGTTTGGAAGTTGCAGTCTTTGTGGTGTTCCAAGTACGCCACGTCTCTTGCTCTTTTATATCTGGTTGACGTTGAAAATCGGATAATCGATCGAAGAGAAAAAAAGATCGTTCGAGTTTCTTGATCTTTCTGCTATTAATAAATTAAATAGTTCGCATGGAAATAGAGCGACGATAGTTAAGTAGAAAATCAAATTAAATGAAAATTGGTTTAAGAGTGCTATTTGTGTAGTGTTAATTTCCCAGAACAGTTTTGATAGGAGAATTAACACTCATCAGTGCTAAATTAAATTAATAATAATATGCTTGCATTGCTCTTAATTTTATCTCTGTGATTGCTTCTAATTCTGATTCAATTACAAATCTGTGTATATGAATTTGCTTCAGCAATAGATAATTAAATATTTTTCTTTTTATAAAAAAAAGACGAATACAATTTTATAAAAAAAAAAAAAGAACGAAACATAAATAATTTTGGCTAATACGAGTATATATAGATTCTATTACAAATCTACATATGCGGAATGCTTTGGCAGCAGATAGTATTTGATGTATTATTAGCTGCTGAAAAGAAAATATACAGATATAAATCTGTGTGTATGGATTGAATATTTAATTTATAATATTTAATTATCTATTGCTTCAGCAATAGATAATTAAATATTCTTCTTTTTATAAAAAACGAAACGTATATAATTTTGACTAATCTAAATATCCTACAAATATACATATATGATTCTGTTACAAATCTATATATGTGGAGTACTTTGGCAATAGATAATATTCGATGTTAATGAAAATTAAATTTTGATATTAGTAGCTGCTGAAAAGAATGTATACAGATAAGGTTCAAAAAAATTCCATCCTCCAGATTTTCGAGAAATTAAGAACTTTATTTTTAAAACTTCTATAAATTTATCAAGTGTTTATATCATCATGACATGGATTTAAAATCCATGATGTATTTTTTAGAGTGTATCTTGTATAATATCTTTATGTATGTTACGTAATATTTGAAAATTTCAAAAATAATTCCCGCTGAGTTTCCATTGTACTCGCATTTCTCAATCCCGATCTTTGGTCGGCGTGCTCACTAAATTATTTTTTCTCCGCTATTTATTTCCGATTAACGCGTGCAAAAGACGCACTGTGCACGGAATCGCGCGCAAGGACCTTCTACAAAGACCTCGGTAGCTAAGACGTGCGGGGAAGTTATTCGTGTAATTTATGGCTAGAGTGCTCCTCGACTGCAACGAGGTTGCAGACGCTGACGTTCTTCTATTTCAAAGTACGCTTCTTGAAGTTGTTATGAGAATACGAAAAGCGTCCAGCGGACGTCTTTGGAACGATATACTGCTTTCTCAAAAGGCACGATCATCTTAATATAAACTGATGAATATCAAACTCTCTTCACTAAAATACGTAATTAAATATTATAATTTGATACCTAATAAACATTACAATGAGATAAATACAATACAAATTAAATGATGATTAAATGAATTATCTTTTTTTTTTTTGATAACATTAATGGCATAAAACGATCAATGATAAGAAAAAATATATCATCTTGATGTATACTAATTTATTATTTCCGGTGGTTAATTCTCGAATGCTTTCGCTGAAAGATAGAATATATTCCTTCCCATGCACGGAACGTCGCGTAATCCAGCAATCTCGCAAATGTGGCGAGCGTTCTATCGACTTAATTGCTTTACCCTCCTTAAATTCACAAGGCAGCGGGAACTTGGCTCGTGTACTTTGCCTGTCAGACTCTGCTTCTTCGTCGGGAGTAGCGGCATGAGGCGCACCGCGGACCGTACCTTTTCTTTTTGTCACGACCATCCAGTTTTTAGACATATCGTAACGACGACATTAATATCGCGTGCAACAGCTCGTGCAGCTTTTAACGAAGCCTCGAAGCTCGCGAAAAGCAGCGAGCTGATTGCGGGCGTGCACTTTGAAATAGCAGAATGTAAATTAATGCGCCAAACGGGTTGCGCTACTACTCTTTGGTATATTACGTTTATGGTTTTATTAAAACGAGATATTATTTGTTCTCTCATATGTATTGTATACATACCCATGGATACAAATTTGTTGGTG
This sequence comes from Atta colombica, assembly GCF_001594045.1. NCBI lineage: Eukaryota > Metazoa > Arthropoda > Insecta > Hymenoptera > Formicidae > Atta > Atta colombica. The sequence goes on from NW_017259583.1 coordinate 4,517,543, forward strand.
AATATGTTTTAAATAAACATCTATTAGTCACAGCCAATTTGTTCAAATAACGTCGAGAGAGATTGTGGCTTTATACGTCGTCAGTAAAACGTATTTATTAATTTTTTACGATTAGAGCAATTAAATGCAGTGTATAAAGGATGTTCGAGTAAAAGCGGTACATTCTGAATTAATAATGTTTTCCTCGATCCAAATCGCTTCACGATTTATCAGATGTATATACCTATGGGACACGCTATATTTCCGATGTTACGCTGCTAATACATTGCTCAACATTGTCAATATCTCTGTGATATCACAAACATTAAATATTTAAAGAACATGATTTTATTTTCGGTACCATGAACAGTTGAACTATAGATTTCTCGTCGTCATATTGCGGTTATTTTCATTTCGCGATGAATATTGCATATACATGAATCAAGATATGATGTGTTTAAGTTCAAAAGTTCTAATTTTTTCCGCAGTAATATTACAAAGATTATAAAAATCAAAATTACGATTTTTGATATTAATATAATATCTGTTTCTTTTTAAGGAATACATTTTACTATATGTATAGGAGTATTTTTGAAATATAGTAACAGCTCATAAAAATTTCGTCGTTATAGGTTTTGAAGTATATAAGAAAGAACGAAGTGTTAAATATAAAGGTACAAAATTAATATTTAAAGAGGTACGCATACAAAATAATATTATTTTTATCTAAAAATTGTTTTATCTAAAATTAGGAAATACTAAGATTAAAGAAGCAGGAAAATATTTATATAAATATATTATAATCAAGAGAGTTATATTTTTAATAAAATACATGTTTTATATAAATTACAAATTAATCTTATTTAATTAATCTCATTATAATAATTAATCTCACAGAATTGTCGAATTCTGTAATCAATCGTGATCATTTTAGGGTTTAAGAGCTTCGCGAGTAAGTCGAAACATTTATACGAAAAACTTGTGAATACAAACGCGAATCATGAAGCACATCGCGAAGTAACCGACCCTTGAGTTTAGGATCCTATTGACTTACGGTTCGTCTATCCACCGAACAGAGAAGAGACAGAGCGCGCGCTGGTCTGTTTAATGAACAAGCTTGAGCGGTTTGATTTGCATTGCGCGCAGTCACGCTCCGCTCGCGGTGCGAATTTCAACGTAGCAGCCTCTACTACTCGGTGGCCACCTGAGTAACGTGAGATACCTGCACGTTGGCACAAGCCCGCCCTGAGACGCGCGTAATGCGCCCGAGTAGAGAACGCTTTAAGGGGCATTCCTGTCGCGCCTGCATCGCGCCGTTGCGTTATCGCGATTCAGCGTCGAGCACTACCATCGAATGACAGTTTCCTGTATCAAAGCATACCCGGTCGCTGTTACACAACGTGATCAACCCCCGTGCGCAACCCGTCACCGCCTCTCTCTCCTTCCTCTCTCCCAGCTGCTGCCTTCTTCCATCGAGAGTCGCGCAATTCGAGCGGCAAATGCAATATTGTGGCCTCGCCGCCGAGACACTTGAGACAAAATGGCATGCTTTCGCGCGATTTACCCCTTTTTTCTCCGTAACTTTCAAAGGCTGCACTTCCCAAAAGCTCTTAGATCCTCTTTTCACGCATCGTTTTACGTGTATTTAATTACGTACATAACTTATAAGATTCTCCAAATTAAGCAATTAAATGGACACTTTTTAATACACCCGTTTAAAGTTTCATCAATTTTCATTCAGTTGCAATGCACATTTACGTATTATTTCCGCGCGCATATGCAAAAGCTTATTGTAAACTTCAGTTTAGTAAAAACATAAATGTTTGTTACAAATTTTGGAAAAACATAGCATAACTCGGTTGGTTCATATGTATATATTTTTTTTTATTTTCATAATATTCAATATAATTTTTCGAGAATTGAAATTGTAATAAAGTTTTGGTTTTTATGTCTCTCTCTCTCTCTCTCTCTCTCTCTCTCTCTCACTCTCTCTACTGCTTGTATTTATATAAATAAAATAAATAAATAAATGTATGTATATGCATATATATTTTATTTACTTTATTTTATATACATATAATACATAAACAATTTTTCTCTTGCCATGTAAAATTGTGTTTTATTTAGCTTGACGAAGCATCGACTTTAGTTTTATTAGTTGAAGCCCAGCATCATATTTCTTTTTCCTACTCTTTGTGTTTGGTACTTATCAAGTCACTTTTTCAGTCGCACGAGTGTCTCTTCGCATTAGTCGATAGGGCAAATGTGAAAATGGGTTGCCCGCATTCGCGGCTCGAGCGGCAAACGCGGTCATGATCAGTAAGTGGAAACGGACGAGCACGCGTCCGGCCTATGAAATTGGAGTCGAACTTGCGAGCGGGCGAATGTTTATTTGAAATAGGATAGCCGGCGAACGATTGCACGCTCCTGATTTCGAAACCCGAGGGGACTCGATCATTGAACGAGCCCGGACGAGCGACTAACAAAAAAATTGCGTCCGCTGTTTGCGGTCCGGCTGTGTATCATTCAGAGACAATTAACAATTGACTTTGTGCGATACGAGAAGAGTCGAAGTGGAAAAGAATGAAATTCTAGTAAACAATTGAAAACAATATCTATTAAAATTAAACGTCCAGAATTGAAGTAATTTGTATAAAATTTTGTTCAATAATTATCTTATAAAAGAATAATCTATTTCCTAAACTGTTATTGTTTTTGACTCTGTAAATATTAGATATGTAATTTCCACGACTTTTTTCAAAAATATATCTGTTAATACTAAAGATACAAACATTTCAATCAAAATGTGTATTTGCTTTTCGAATTTATTACTTTTTGTATATGTCATCCTTCGGAGATATGTAGATATTATACAAATATTATATTGTTTATGTATTACAGATGTCATGACAAAAGAATACTTCGTAGCGCGATTTATCATATTTTAAAATCATATTCATTTTTTTAATCAATCTTGACACGCTCTTTCCGATACAGTATTGTCTAAGTTTCAAATTATTTTAGTTGTTTCAGTGGTGGTTTTACCGCAATGAAAATAGTGAAGGTAATGGCGAATATATGCACTTTTTTATTTAATTAAACTAAAATAAACACGAAGAAAAAAAATTGTTCATTTGACTATATTAATTTAATTCATCTTTCCTATACATTTTTTGTTGGAGAATGTATGTATTTAAATCAAATATAATATATTTGACTTTTAAATACATATATACTTCATAAAAAATATACACATACATACATATAAACGATCTAAATTAATTTAATCAAATAAACAATTTTTTCTCAGTGTAGTTAAATGTTTAACTGCGGATTGTTACGTAACTTTTGAAACTAGATCAATCTTACTAATGAAAAAGTTGGGCGCGAAAATTTAAATACACTGTTGTTATAATACTATCTGAAATTGCAATAAAAACAAATTGACAGGTTTCAAAAAATAAATCAACCCAATATTATACCTATTGAGGTAAAAAAACACATCCTTTTCAATATCTTAATATAATATTCAAAATAATAAATTTAAACATTAATAAATCATACAATTACAAACTGCGCTTTAAGAGTAATTGTAATTGTATGATTTATCAATGTTTAATTTTATTATATTGAAAAGAAATTATTAAGATATTGAAAAGAAAATCCGCAATAAGATCGAAACGTCTATTATCTCATTATATACTAATTGAATAAGTTCTTTACACGTGAACACCCTGTGTTTGGATCTCATAGGCATAATATTTAGTTTGATTTATTTAAAATAATCATGGGAACTTATTTATGCACCTAACAATTCAAAAATTTTCCATCTGGCCGAATAAATCCGTCTAATCGGTGAGAGATCGAATTGTTTATTGTTTCCTCGCGATCTTGTAAAAATCATGAAACTCATGATTCATGATATTGAAAACGACGCATGTTAAGAAGAAAAATGTGACGCGTCTATGCAGCAAAGCGCTATCTGATCTACAACCTCTTATCTTGCAACCTTATCCTTGTCTCTTACGGCCACTGCTTCACCTTTGAAATGTTATCCGCCGCTACGTACGATCTTCTCAGAATTTATATTAAACAAACGACTCCCATTATTGGTTTATTCGTGTGTTGTCAGGCAAGGTAAGATCAATTCAGTGAATCTCACTCAAGAGCGCGAGTCTCTTTTCACGGCTCTAAGCTAACGTAACTCGCTTACATGCAATATCAACCTGAGACTGAATATCTTCTTGTTTTGGAAAAAAATCAAATCTAACGTTTGATGGCTAAGAAGGATCGAATGATTATCGGAAAATACGCCTGAATTTGAGATCAAAGAATCAAATACCTCTCTATCGTCTAACTAATGTTCAGTGCATTATATTCTAATGCATCATAATTACAATTATATCGAGTATATTTTTAGAAATTGACTAAAATGTTGTAATTTTAATTTTAACAATAATGATAATAACTTTTGTACCTAACATTCGATTTCTTTCTGTATACAGCTTGTTCTTCGACTGAGTTCATATGCAGAAACGGGCAATGTATCGACAGTAACAAATTCTGTGATGGCGTGCAAGATTGCCACGATGAATCCGATGAACACAATTGCCGTAAGTATCATTTTCACATCTGAAAGATGATCGCCTGCACTCATCACAGTTATTTGCATGCGCATGCAGTTTGGACTTATAACGGTGTGGTATCGCGCATTGCTGCGCTGCGATCAGCCGCTTCAAAATTTGTCTTCGTCTTTTAATAATTTTTTAATAAGGTTATATTATGGCACACAAAAAAATGTAAACAGTAAGACATAAGCAATATATGTGTATAAGCAAAAAATTTTTTGCTTACATCATTATTTTTACATTTTTATTGTGATTGGCTGATTCGCCTTACATTTTACATTTTTTTGTGTATCACGGCCTTTAATGTACTGATAACTATGTTAGTTAATTTTGAAGTAATATTGCACTCTTGTGCGTCCTTACAAACAACATCTATAATTAAAAGGCTTACTACAACAGTGGGTTAATCCATATTTTATACAAACAGAGAAAATTAACTCTAAAATTAAAAATTAGGAAATAATCGATATAGTAAGATCTTCAGGGAATGTCTTCTGAACATCTTAAGAATGATTCCCAAGATGTTTCTCGGATAAAATGTGCTGTATGGGAATGGATTACCTTACATTTTTATAAAAAAATGTGGATTATTCCACTAGTAATAAGCCCTTTCATTTTCAAACGGTTAAACCTTCTTAATATAAGTCGCGCAAATTGTCATTAATAATTCAGCACACCATTTTTATGCATTTTCAAGAGATCTATTATTTTTATATTTCAAACTCATAATTATCGTATTTTTATTTAAAAAAAAAATAGAACTCGATTAACATGAATAGGCTTTCTACAAGAAGCCATTACCTAAGTTTAAGTCTTAAATCGTAAGAAACCAATCACAGTCGATTATTCTTCTCACATTCGATTGTGACTGGTCAATTTTTTTATGGCTTGAAACTTAAAACTTATGTAAGTCCGGATCTACAATAAGTGCTTTAAGCCTTGAACCTTAAGAAATTGATCAATTACAGTCGAATACGAGGAGAATAATTGACTATGATTCGTCCATTTTTTTATGATTTAAGGCTTAAAAACCTATACTTAGAAATGTAACCACAAGCTTTCTTTACGTAAATGAAGCTCGTTGAATGAATGAAATTAAAAGTAATGAATAATTTAATTGAAAATTAAGTTACAGTAATTACTTAAATGTATTAATACGTGTACATTAAATTTCACAAATTTTCATGAAAAATACATTAAATTTTATATGTACACAAATATACTTTTAGTTATAAATACATTAAATTTAATATAATGTCATGAAATTAAGTTTAAATTATGTAACTTAAAATTTAATGAAATTTAAGAACATTTCTAACAATATATTGTATATCCGAATTAATGGCTTATTGTAAAAAAAATCAGAAGGCGCTTCTTATAACGCTAATATGGAGATATTTCACGCTAATTGCGTGAGCGGAAATAAGTTTTGTAATAAGATCATTCTCGCACGTACGAATCTATAAAACTTGTGCGTGCTGATAAACGTATCTTCACGCGGAGTCATAAATGATACTGCGACGCCCTTGCATGTACCGACATTATTTATCGCTAGCGAGCACCGCAAACAGATTTGCATGCGACTGCGCCGGAAATTAATGGTCGCGGGCTGATCCCGGCATATTACGATGAACTCAATAATTATAATAACTGTGACAATAACAATAGCATGCTCAGAAAAAGAAAAAAAAAAGAATATGGGAGTCGTAGTGGGCGGCAGTGGTTGTGACGATGGCGTTCTTCGGCCTCGTGTTTAAGGCCGTTGCACCCGTATACTGCATCGACATCCGTTTTCTCTCTTCGTTCAACCCTGTCTGCCAACCCCCTCTCTCGCTACTCTTTTCAACCTCAGCTTATTATTATTTCTGTCATCTTTTGCAGAGGCATGCTTCGTGGTCGGTCCGTCCGTGTACGACCGCGTGCACATCGCTAACTTATTCTCAATCGTTAAAAGGCATAATTTAAAAAAAAATTGAAAACATTTTACGATCGATAGGTCGGAATTCGAGCGGGAATACTTGCTTTGCTACACACAGAAAAATGCATACTATATGCAGATAGTATTATTTGTTTTAAGTATTTCATAGATTTATATATCCTTAAATATATCATAAGTTTATCTTAAACGTCCAAGTTTAAAATATATTCTGAATTCTAATAAATTTAATATTTCAACAAGAGAGAGAGAGAGAGAGAGAGAGAGAGAGAGAGAGAGAGAGAGGTTATAAAATTAAATTAAATTAAATCAATTTACTTGTTATGTAAATAATTTTCTACAACGAAATTTTATAATATTCTTAATAAAAAAAAATAATTTCTTGTTTTGAATACATATAATAAGAGTTTCACTTTCTCTTCTCTTTTTAAAATTTGTAATAAATACATTTTAAAACTATTATCAAGAAAATATTCTTTGTTAATAACAATCGTTCCTTAAAAGAAAAAAATTAACTGAGTAATCACTCACTTTTATTAGAAGAATAATATATAGAATAGAAGAATAATATATTTTTCTATGTAGAAGTACAATGCCAAAAATTAAATCAGCATAATTATTATGTGCTTTTTAATTTTTATTAAGTATATAAATCATCTTGAAATTTGATTAAAGAAACGATTAAAGGAAGCATCGTGATATACAGTCTTTATGTCGTAATGTAAGAAACATTGTCGAAACACGACAGATAACCAGTTCGAATTATTTCACAGTTCATAAACATACTGCAAATTGTGATTTTATGCGGCAACAATCCATTAACGGAAATAACTATAATGAGAAACAACGCGTTTGATGACGCATGTCATGTTTATGTGATTTTACGAAGCTTACGCATTCATTTGTAAATGCTAACATCATGATAGTGACAATTGTGACGTACGAATGTATCAATGAAGAATTGACTGTTGATTTCTTATTCATCTTCTCGTATAACTTTACTGCACATCTCATCAGCGGCTGCATAAATCATGCATTAGCATAGAAGCGCGGAAGACGATTAAAAGGAGAGAAAAAAAAGATCAGACATGGAACACCCCTCGTCCCCCGGCAAATCTGGGATGGCCCCCTGTCGAACGAGATTTACTCGCGTTTATTAATCCGCCCTAATAACCGGCCGCAATTTTAATCCGACGTTAATCTCCCATGGGCCGTCAGCCGAACATCGCGCCAGGCCCTTCCATCATGGCTCTGTCCCGGAATTTCGCATTTTCACCGCTTTAATCCAATTTTGATTCGTGACAAGAGCGTCGCACGTCCGCCGAACTTCTCCACCGTTCTGCGAAAATCGGTTACGCCGCGGAATCGTGTCAAGCTATATGGCGAGAGTCATCATCCCTTGTAAATCCACGGCACGAGATTATGTTTGTTTCTCGCTGTTCGTCGACGACGTTACGTTACGCCAGTGAGTGATATTTTCGCGATGGCTTATTTTGACGAATCTGAAAGTTTTAATGGCCTCAACAAAATTCGTTAGAAGACATCACTGGCTGCGTTCAACCGAAAAAGCAATTGCAATTGCTAAGATTCTTTAATATTCTAAATATATTAAGAAATAAAATAGGCTAATGGAAATTAACGCTTTAAGTGCTTGTGCGATTAATTAATTATAAAAAGCATTTTATCCGAATCAAACATATATCTATTAAAAATACAATACGATACAAAGATAACACACTCTTTAAATTCTTTGGAGTGAAATCTTTAAAGAATGAAAATTGAATCAGTCTTGAAAAGAAGTGGTTTAATTTTTAATCTTTAAGAGTGAGATTTCACTCTTCAGAATGAGCTTCCACTCCAAAAATTTTAGAGAGTACGCATTTTGGCTAACCTTCTAGGTAACCGATGAACATACTTTCAAAGCGCAATTTAAGGTCAATTTATGTATAATAACAATAATAATAATAATATACAATATAAATCGTAAGACCAGTAAGAAAACAAAAATTATAGCCAAAGTGTAACAGAAAGTGATCATACATCAAGTAAGATTGAAAAATAATAACGTGATGAAATATATATAGAAATGAACTTGCCATGTCGAAGTTTAAACTTAAATTCTTTAATATGATTGATTCTTAGCTCCTCCATTAGATCTAAACATATAAATCAATCATATTAAAGAATCTTACAATAGTTGGGAAACTGCTTCTTTTGCTAAACGCAGTTATTGTCATATATTTATCGCCACGCAAAGAAAATTTACACTATATCATATCTCGAATAATTCAAGATTATTTTGGTTTTATGATTTATCTGATTCAGCAGTTAAATCGTTAATTTCTCGAGCACGTCCGAGAGATCATTTCTAAACTAACTCTGAAGCGCGAACGAATCGCCTCGTGAGCGGATTATTGAACTCGCGGCTCGTTTGCAATTCAATCGTCAAATGGGTGAGGCTTCGGGGCAGGCCTTGAACTTAAGATGATCTCAGAAATTGCAACATCTCCCATCGCTTTCTTAAGCGACTCACGACTGCGTGCTGTCTCATGCTCGTTTCCGCATCATCTCGATGATTTAAGTCCGTTCTTTCTCTCTTTGTGACAAATTGAAATGAAAAAAAAAATAGATTTTCTGAACAGATTCTGTTCAGACTTTACATTACAGTAGTGCGCTTGACTGATCTCGCAATCAGTTATATTAATCGTTATCAACTCGTGAAAAATTGACAACAAATAAATTTTTGATAATTGATAACTCTCACTCTATTCAATGACAATTAAACGAGTATAACTGAAACTTCTGTAATCCTATGTCGCCGCTTCACTGAATGGGATGAAATGTGAATTATTTATTTCGCATTGCGGTTTGAACATTTGATAAAGTGCCATTTTATTTTTCCGTAATTTTTCGGTCCTGGTTTCCGTCGCTTTAGTTTTTTTTTTTTGTAGTAGCCGATTAATTTTTCTACGCGGCCAGAATACTTCAGCGTGATGATCGCGATGAATATTTGGATAGAAGAGATCAAATTTGAGCACGAGTGTGCGAAATATCATTACGTGAGATGTAACACCACTCTTCTCTTTTCTTTCTTCTTAAGCTTTATGTGGACGATAACTTAGCGTTTACCAGGAAAGTGTTGGGACTTTTATTTCTGTTGCTTTCGCTCGTAAAGAACTTTCCACTACGCTTCAATCGCGCTATCCCTTGCGAATTCGCGTGACTTATGTCTGTCCACGTGCATATTTCGTCTCTGCGTGTATTCGTGCAATAATAGTCGTCGACGCGGTTAAATGTAAAGGTAACTGTTGGTCGTCACGCAGTGTCCTTTCGCGGGCAAGCAGGTTCTTTCATGTTCTTCCATCGTTAACTAATTGCCGCTGTAAATTAGAGTACGGCAGGAAGGAGTATGACGATTGACGTAACTCTTCGTTCATTTATAATCTCTTCCGTGAAATTTCCTCAAATACGTGCTAATTAATGGCCTAGTCAGTGGGCGTGCTTAACGCGTTTCGCTCGGCCACTAATTAGTTCATCTTAAGAAACTCTTTCCATCCTATCTTATATCATCACGCGATCCCATATTAAAATTGTTGTTTTGTATTCTTCAGTTCGGATTACTTTGGCGTCTCGGGGTCTGTCTTTTTTAACTACACTTTCTGTATGTTTAATATTTCGTGAAGCAGTAATATGATTTTAAACTTTAGAAAATTGGCGGAAAATGACATTATAATCTCTCTTAATTTTTTTAGAATAAAATTCTCAGAGTGAAATCTCACTCTTAAAAAGATTGAAAATTCTTTTTCAAAAATAGCAAAATTTATTCTCACTCTGTAGAATGAGATTCCACTTCAAAGAATTTAGAAAATATAAGAGACGAATGTAGTTAAGCAAAACAGACCTAAACTTTGCGTTGCTTACTTGCTTCCTATTCACTTATGTACAAGTGAACCTAATGTAAATCTGTTCTTTTCTTAAACATTATTCTTGAACATTACCTCGGAATGCAGCTTAAGTTATTCGTCGACAAAATTGTTATTCGTTACCGACGGTCATTGTGTGCTTCCTACATCATTGTATCTCAGTGTTACGTTCATTCAGCAATGTATGCCTAATCTTCGTCAGCGTTATTCTCTCAACTGTGTTTGTACGTGTCATCTCTCAAATTGACCTGCATCAGTTGAGTCATCGTGCCGTTCTCGGCGACATAAATCTTCCCAGATTAGCCTGAGTGCAATTCTTACAGCCTGCAAGGAAGACCAATTCGAATGCGCGCCTGGTTATTGCGTGCCCTTATCACGGCGCTGTGACGGATATACGGACTGTATCGGTGGAAGGGACGAACAAAATTGTTACAACATGAGTACGAATTATCACTATTTACTCCAATCAACTGCGCAACGGCACACTCAGCGCGAAACATGTAAATCAGTCGGCATTGGAATAATGTGGCCGCACATCTGCGCATAGCCTTTACGTTTGCCAAGAAACTCATTTGACTCGTTAAATTATTTAACAAGAAATGTCGCGATAAATTTTTTGCTATTATGGGTATCAAATTGCGTACATTGTGCAACCCGATGACATTCTAGAGTCGCATTACGAGCGGTCACCGTGAAATTCCAACGCCGATAATTACGGGGACACGAGGCAACTGAGAATTGTTTTATTTCTTTTTTTTTTATTTCGTGAAATTTGGTAATCGAAACAAATTGCATCCGCGATCGAGTTTTGAGGGGCATCGGTCTCGTGTTCCCGTGTCGCATGGTTCGCGATATCCATATACACACGAGACGCCCAGAACATTTCGCAACACGCATCTCTGCGGCGAGAGGTAGGTATGAATTCTATTGCATCTTTTGGGTATATACGGTGGAAGGATTAAATGGCATACACGAATTTTCCTGCGTGAAAATGATGCCTGCGCAGCATGATATTTGAAAGCTCCCGCATTTTTAACTCATTAGGAAGTAGCGCATGATAATTTACGCATGCGACTCTGGTTACATCATAAAGTTATGCAGAAACTCGCGAACAGGTATTCACACTTGCAATAACGCGACGGCGATTCTTGCGCATAATTATTCATGGATATGTGGTAGCACATATGGCTGCGAATTTACTCTGCAAAACAGTCACAAGCAGTTAACAGCGATACGCAGAATAACCGTTTGCCAACTGTCGGGAATAAATTAAATTTCAACCAGTAATTTTTAATCTACTCAAAAGAAACTCACACGATGCTTTACGGCAGACGTTTTTTTTTTTAAATCAGACTGATCTGAATATAGATGCGAAGATTATATGGACATAAATACCCATATTTATCAGAATCAGATAAATTGTAGTTGTAAATCGGAATCCTATCCATAATTGACAAAATGAAAAATCCAAAAAGAGTTCTCACAAATTAAAATAATCTAAGTATTAAATATGTAAAATAATCTAACGATGTTATGAAACTATCATATTTTAAGGTAAAATATATCTAATCAGCTTATTGATTTGTCTCTATAGAAAGATACGTTTTTAGATTTTACGTCTCGCGATGAGCATCGACACGAATTCCAAGCATAAAAGTAACGCGACACTACAATCTATATTTACTATAGGTCAAGTGGATTTCTGCAATAGTTGCCATTTTTAATTAACTAAAGCGGGCTATCGAATATTTCCGAGCGTGGCATGGATTCAATTGATTATTGATATCGCGTAAATTGAATATACTTCAGTAACTCGTTCAAATTGCGACAATAAAACTCGAGTCGACAGCTCTTCAGTTACTTTGTACAGACAGAGAATAAAAACTTTTAACTAAATCAAGGTATCGTTGTGTGAAAGTGCTATCATATCGCCAATGAGGACATTTGTTTTGCGTATTTTTTTCGGTTTATCCACCATCCTACCTCTTTTTTTCTCTCCCTTATTTTATTTATACACATTTTTATTTTTTTTCTATCAAATAGCACATTTTTTTTTCTCTTTCAAATAGCACGATGTCGAGCGGACGAATTCGAGTGCGCCAGCGGTTCATGTGTCAGCAAAAATGCAAGATGTGATGGACGAAACGATTGTCTCGATCATTCTGACGAATATAATTGCAACGGTTTGTTTATATTATTTTTTTCTTTTTATCGATATTTTGTTTATTGAATTTTTTAATATATTTTATAGCTGTTTACCCATGAAATATAATCACATATTATATCAATATTATAATTTCCAACTCAACAATAATATAAATGTAATATAACAAATATTGTATATAATAGTGACATTGTTGAATAGAAAATTATATATTGATATAATATTATTGTTAGTTTATGTTCTCTCTCAACGGGTTAAAATAGATTTAAGTTACAAATAGTTTTTTAAAATTATATTTTATAGTTAATTATATTTTTATTGATTATATTTTATTAATTACATTTTTATCATATTTTTAAATTATATTTATTTCTTATTGTATAGTTTATTAGTTTTAAATTGGAAAAAATCTCGATTAATGAAAAAGAGTGAATAATTTTATCGCTCAGCTTTCGAGTAATTATTATTTCGTAATTAAAAATATTATATGTTTAAATATGATCTTGTTGATAAATTATTATATTTAATAAATTTTTCATTTTTCTTTATATTATCGTTTTCAGTGACCACCTGTAGTGGAGATCAATTCCGTTGTCTGGATGGCATCTGTTTAAATATCGACAAGCGTTGTAACGGAATCGCCGATTGCCGTAATGGCGAAGATGAGAATCAATGCGGTAAGCTAATTTGTTTTCCTTCCCTCTTTGAAACATGTATTTATTCGATCAATTTATTCTTACATCTTGAGAGCGCGAGAGCAGAATATATCAATGAGATTTTTTTAACAATACAGATTTCAACGGAGTCTGTCTTATACAACTCCGTTATTTCTGTCTTCTGACGTCTCTAATTGTATCGTCTTTACTCATCGACAACGTAAATCCTACGTTGTTGCATGTTCTAATCGTGAGGTCAATAATCACTTTTGCACGCGCAACGATAACTCCCACAACGGTTCCAGCAATAAGCCGCGATAAGCCTGCACCGATGCTCTTTGCCAAGTGTCGGTTACCCGACGCGATTATTCACGAGCGATCGAGAGGGGCGCCTGAGCTTAAACGAGCCTCAAACGGGCCTGCGAAGTTTAACAACAAGATTGCAGGCACTTTGATAAGTCTCGCGAGTAAACCTAGCAGTGATCTCATTCAAACACGTGCTTAACATTATGGAAATAACGTCGCAAAGATTGCGATTTGTATACACATATATTATCATCCGAATTTTAAGTATCATTAATTTTTTAATCAGTTTCGTCGCGGATGAAAACATTTGTCTCTTTATTACAATAGCGAACCACGAGTACGCGAGCAGAAAAGCATTTACGCTTGCACATAATTAGACGCTGACGAGCGGTTACGAAGGTCCGGCGTTGGATACACCATTGCGCGCTATAACGTGAATAAACGTAAACTTAATTTTCTCCGGCACGCTCCACGTGACTTTCGATTTACGATTTTCCACGCTGACCGAACTTTATGCCCCCAGCGCGCAACGCCGAAAATAACACCTCTTTTCCTGAAATAGTTTAGCCAATGTCGTTGCACCATTACCTCATCTAATCCAGGTTTCGTTGCAATCTAAACCGGAGCGTCCACGACCGGTCGTGTGTGAAGAAGGCGGTGAACTTTCAGGCATTCCCGATGTACTCAGACCGTTTCGTTACGACGTTACCTAAACTCGCTTTAATTAATCGACTTTTAAGCGAACCGCATCCGACATTCCTGCAACCAACACGCGTGAAGAGCGAAGACATCAATCCTCGCTGCTGATCGAAGATAAATTAATCGCGTAAAGATAATCCAATAGTCCACGTCATCCTGTTGCAATTGACTTATCTTCTTGATTGAGAATGCAGATTGCTGTCCTTCGCTCTTGTATATTCCCTGTATACTTCCTTCGTTCATATACTAACCTCAGCAAAAGCAGCACAGCTCGAAGCATCTCACACCAGGTAAAGGTGCGTCCGCTTCTACCGTCCAGATAGTATAACGCTATATGCAAATCGTACTCTCTGATCCACGGTGTCACTTGCACCGCGTGATCATAAATATGCCGCCGCTAGGCGAAATTATTTAGCATTACGACCGGTTTATTCTGTTAACGCGCATTTTGGACGGAAGATTCGGAGTGTCGAAGGGCTTGCTTGGAACCGCGATCGCGCGGCTTTGCTGGTGGATCATGAGTGATCCTGGAGGGATGGGAACAACTTGAGGACGGGGGCTGACGCGCGTCAGCGAGGCGATGCAATCTTTAAATGCGCATGAGTGTATGGTGTATGGAGCAGGTTGCGGAGACACCGAGTTTCGCTGCACGGACGGCAGCTGCATCAACTACGTGTTGCAGTGCAACGGGGTGAACGAGTGCTCTGATGGCTCTGATGAGAGGGACTGCGGTAATTATGCCACACCACACTTACCTACACGTTCTTTCTTCTACACACAATACTGAAACACATATACACGTTACATCACACTTGCGCGCGTGCACGAGACAAGTCATTCAATAAATACATTCATAATGTCGCGAACTGTATTGGACAATGTACACGGGATGACGCTTGTCATAATACAGATTTTTTTAGTTATTCAAATTGTGGAATCGGTTGAAATTGAGATTTTGAGAGAAAGTATTTGTTTCTATATAAGGATTGATTAGCTTTTTAAAAATAGATTTGTAGTAAAAAGTTACCTCCAATTTTACTAGTACTTTCATATTATTGTAATTCGCTATGCAGCAAGTAATAGAAAGTCTATATTGAAACCAACAGAATCAACTTGCCTTTCATCGATTGTGCTGACTTTCAAATATAACTAGAACTTGGAATTGTATTTCAAATATTATTATTAGAATTTATAGAATTAATTGAGATTGAGGCGCTTTGAGACAAAAAGAATCTGCTTATATATATGTATATGTAATACATATATATTTCCAAGGATTGAGTAGTTTTTTAAAATAGTTAAAAATTTTTATTTCTATTTTTATAACAAAAAGTTATTCAATTTTATTAGTATTTTTATATTATTGTAATTTAGTATGCAGTATAGGTAATAGAAAGTCTAATACTGCAACCGAATTCAACCAACTCGTCTTCCATCGTACTAACTTTCAAATATAGCTTCCAAGCATTCCGCGTGATATTTTCGTCATTATATTCGCCTTTTTCTGCCGTAATCCCTTTTTAATTTTACTTATCGCGAAATCATGCGCCGCCCGTAGAGAGGTATCCGTGGCGAAATACCGGAAAGTTCGTGATCGAACGGAAGTCGACCGCGATTTCCTATGGAAGGAAACTCGCTGAACGCCGAAGGAATATGAATATACAACCCGTGACGACGGAAAACGCCGATCGACTCACTATCAAACCAGCCGTGACGATCAATAAACCGATCCTGGAAGCGTTTCCGGAAGAAACTCAACAACGAAGAATTCCAAACTCCATGCTGCAGAAACCCTCGACATATTTGATCCAAATTACATCTAAATCGAAAGATAATAACTCGTCCTCGCAATACGTAAAATTTAATCGATTTCATAATCTTGATGCGAATTGCAGTAATGCCGAAATTTATCATCCAACTGTTAACCAAACCTTAAAGCGATCAAGCAACGAGTCTCGAATTCCAAAACCTTTCAACCTGTCAGATAATCTCGTGAGATCTTTGCAACTATTTCAACAAAAAAATATTTCACTGAAAAACTTTGGTTTACAATCTATCAATAATCGCGATAAAACACGAAAAATGATAAGTGAAAACAATCCTGATTGCGCACCGAAACAATCCAATACATTCAACGTAGACGCAACAATTATGATTCTTAGACCCAATAAAAAGAGCAGATATGTTACAGAAAAGAATATTTCCAAATTAAAAAATTCGAACATCAAAACCGTTATCGAAATCTCTTCGAAAATAGATATGGAATATCAAAATAGCGATAAAATTAAGAGAACACCAATGAAATTGGAAAATAATACGTCTAATAAAAATAATATTGACAACACTAAAGCGATACATCGCTCTAAAAACATCACTGTAGAAGCTGCGAAAAATATTTATGAAGAAATAAACACGCAAAATTCTTTAATGATTAAAAAAAAATCAACTGATACTATTACTCAACGGATTGATAATTTGATCTGCAAGTTTATTAAAACTAAGCACATAGTATGTCGTCAGAGTGATTCAACTGAAGTTCCAATTAAGCCAATTTATACAACTTCTAAAATAACGACAATAACAAATGATGCTAATATTAATCGGAATTTTAGTACGACAGATGTACATGGCAACAATAAGATTCTTAGAAAAAATCAACGCAGAAAGCACAATTCGGCTTACCAAAAATATTACGATAAATATTTGAGGAATTTAACTTCATCTACAATGAAAGTGTCGACAGAATTCGCAGTTGATACACGAACTTCAACGACATCAAAAAATATTAATAAGCATGAAATAACTAAGGCTTGGCAGAATGAAAAGAGGAATATGCTGGAAAATGTAACTGGATTTATTTATTCTGATGTATTCAATAACACTCACGGTCAACCAAATTTACGAGAAAATTATATTGAAACAAAGAATAACAATCCGAATAATAAAGAAAATTTTTTTGGATACGAGGTAAGAAAAGACAGTAAGGTTTCAAATTATTACAATAAATACTTAAAACATCGCGTCACGCCATCTAAAAGAACAGCTCCTGTGACTTTAAACACGACTAAAATTGAAGAATATAACATGACGAATATGAAATATAAAAGACAAAAAGCAGCTTCATCTGTTTTAGAAGAAATGTCCGCAACAGCAAAACCGAACAAAAATGATTATTCTTCAATAAAGACAGAAAAGTTACTATATGAACTTAAATCGCCAAAGGCTGAAATACGTCGTCGGTATTTTCCAACAATTAACGTTGACAATATCGATATGATATCAAATCTTTCAATTTCAAATCATAACGCGATTCAGCAAAATCGAAGTAATGAAAAGTATAATAAAACGCATAAACAATCAGATATTTCTTTCGAAAAATGTTGCAACGAAAACTTGATACAAAGTAACGAGAAGATCGATTCCGGATTAATAAATTCAAATGAGATGGAATCAATACCTGTAGAGAATACAAATACGATATCGAAGGAATTACATGAATCCAGAGAGATTTTGAAAGAAAAATTAGAGGATGATTTTGACGTTGTGCTGTTCAATTTTACGACAACGAGGGTTCCCGAGATCGTCACGCGGGATGCAAACAAACCCAGAGAGAAAACATCCATTGGAAGACACAGCAAACGCAAGCACAAAAGTCGTCATAATGGTCGTAAGAACAGGCCCAAGAAAAGGAGGAAGAATCATGCGAAACGTAAGAGGAAACCGACATCATCCGTTGGTTGGAAAGTCGACGAGCCGACGAGCGTCGATTATGGCAACGATTATAGTTCAGAGCGGGTGAAGACGTTGTCCCCTAATGATCTAGAGTACAACGAAACTGATGATAATCGTAATACGAGCACTGGTGGAAATGACTGGTACCTCACTGATGAAATTACAACGGAATCTTTTAAAATAGAATCCTCTAACGCTGATGAGTCCATCTCAAAACATCCCAAAGAAGACAGCATTGACAACGAATTTCAATCGGAAGAAACGAACATAGATCTCGTTACCAGTAACATCATATCTTATTTATCAACGGCATCCAATGAGAAAATTTCTAAAAAATGTAAAATATTAATTACGACTAGCACTGAGAGTAACTGGCTTAACTGGTGGACAGATGATAATAAAAAGACAGACAAATCAACGGAATGTGAAAAAGATGTTACTTCGCTGCCAATTACAAGTGATTCAATAGAAGAAGAAACAAGCTATTATAGTACATCTGTCAGCGATCATTTTTCGATATCTACATTAGATAGCACTACTTTAATCTGGGAATATTTCAGTAAAGAAAATAAGAATGTAAGCGATGAAGAAATAAGCACAATATATAGTATGATTAAGGATGAAGAAAATAAGGAAAAGAAAGTAATGATAAGTAAATCTATGTTGAATGAAGAAAGTGATAAAAATAACGAAGGAACACAGTCTTGGGAAAGTACTACGCATTCTGAAGGCACTATGCACAACATGAATTTAGACCTCAATAGTGAAGAGGAAGAAGACGGATTGGAGAAATCAATATCCGATGAGGATAATGAAATCGACAATGGTATCGTGGAGACCATAGAGGATTACGAGATCGATAATTGCAACGAGACTCAACACGCTTGCGATAAATATATATGTATCGATGAGGACCAGGTATGCGACGGTATCGTAAACTGTCTTAACGCCAATGACGAAACTGACTGCGATTATATATACTCTAAGAGGTGGGAGGAGCATCAAAGAATTAATAATAAACGGATTGACTTCACTTCGAATACTGTTGACGACACGTCGCATCTTGATGGATGCAGCCCTTTTGAGCATCCTTGCGACAGCATGTGCATAAACGCGTTGCACGTCTGCGACGGCAAGAGAGACTGCCTGGACGGTACAGATGAGGAGAACTGCGCCAAAGGTATTCCCCAGTAGAAAATAATAATGCGAGAGGCGTTTCATTTCGCTCTTTGTTTCATGCTGTAAAAAATATTTCGCCTTGGATGGAGCGTCACGTGAATCTCAAGCAAGCGTGACGTCATTTCGGGATGAACTGTCATCTTCGCTGTACAGAACATAGCTTTGAAGATATCAAATTGGTTAATATGTGAACGTCCTTGGGAAACTACCGAGATTTTCGCGAAAAAAAACTTCAGGAATCTTATTTCCAGCTATTTGCATAGATACTTCACTTTATCCCTCCTTCAAATCGTTCTTATCTAAAGAATGCAGAAGACTTGCTTTTGTGCTTTCGGATCAATGTCATGGTGTTGAAAATCGTCGTTTGTTATGTGTTACGCAGCTTTGGGGAACAAATGTGTTAACAAAAATATTATGAATAAATAATAACTTTCCGTTCAGTGTAAGAGTGTACGTTTACATTGTGTTGTCCATCTTTGTAAAAATATTTCCGGAGAGAGAGAGAGAGAGAGAGAGAGAGAGAGAGAGAGAGAGAGAGAGAGAGAGAATAGTCAGACGGTGATCCTTAAAGTGCAGTGACCGAAGACAATTATCTTATCGCTTATTAGACGATTATCTTATCTAGTTCTTATTAGACTCGTCGAAGCTCCTCGCTCAGTCTGAGGAGGATTTACGATGAACGATTGCAGGAATTAGTATCAATGCATCTATCAATGATTGCATTAGTCATTCTGCGTACTGCAGACATACGATCAGCTGCCACTATTTTTATGTTCGCGATTAGATCGCCAGTTGAGTCCGCAATGGCAAAACGTGAATCCTCTTTTCTCGGATGTAGGAAGAACATCTCATTTCATCCATTCCATTGACATCATCGTCGTATCACGCATTACTCATTCACTTTTTTCACAAGAATACAGAATTTGCTTCTCTGTTGCAAAAAGAAGCATTTCAATGACACCCATAAAGAATCATTTCCGGTAATGATAATATGCAATCCACACGACACACGTACCCGAACATTGTACATAGTTTACGAATTGGAGTAAAGGAGAAGGTAAAGGAATATGAAACAACAAAACTTAAAATAAAAACTTTAAATGCCGCGCGTGAAATTTACTAAAAATATTTGTATATAGTTTATCAAACGAATCGTTTTATTTTATAGTTCAAAATCGGATGATTTCGTATATTGTGGAATATTCCTACCGTCTCTCATAAGTAAAATAATTCTAACCACCCTCATAAGGCTTCTTCACGACGCTTTAAATGTTAGACCAAGCTTTAAAATATAATAAGATCTCTTGGTTACAGAATCATGCGTTTTACCAAAGATGCTTTCCATGTACAGATTTACGAGTCCTCTACCACGCCTAAAACTGCTTTAAATGTCTCTTTATATGTTCATAGCTTGTATTTCAACCTCGAACTCGTCTATCTCTCAATCGCCAATATAAATTATTTTTTAATACAAATTTTTGAAAGTACACACATAGTAATAAGATATTTTAATTTATTAAAAAAAATTTACTTTTTACATTTATTTTAATAACGCGATGTAAATCATCATAAATTAATGAACTCAAATTACCCCCCTGATTTTCAAACTTTATTTCGAAAATCCATTGAAATCGAGGCGACTGAACGGTAGAATGCGAGATGCGAGCGTTGATCAGGAGGATCTTTGTTTTTTGCCGATGGCTCTGTAGGTTTGGCCCCGTGCCCTTCCACGGACTTCACCTGCGGGGATGGCTCTTGCATATCGAAGAGCTCGGTCTGTGACGGATTCGACGACTGCCCCAGGGCAGAAGACGAGCTTTATTGCGGTACATAACCATGTATACCTTTCACGCTACTCGGTATTAAAAGAGAAAGAGAAAAAGAGAGAGGGGGGGGAGGAGGGAAGACCGAAAAAAAAGAAGACAGTGCATGGATGACTTGCTGGCGTAATATCAATCAATGTTATTTTGACATTTAATGCAATTCGAGCTTTAAAAAAAAGTTTTGGAAGTGAAACATAATATTTTTGTTGTGTTTTATCGATATCGTTACCCGTACAATAACAAGTGACGCGATGGAATTTTAACTACAAACGTGCAAAAATTGATTTCAAATAATTGGTGCGAATTATTTATTCGCAATGTTATGGCATTCGAATTGATAGACGGTTTGAACAAAATATTTTGCAAAACACCGTTGAAAGTAACGAATAATCGATTTTATTAATGCTTTTATTCTTAACATGATCTTTCCTTAATTATGAAAAATGCCTTGAGAGATATTCAGAGAACACTTTATTATTCCATAATTATATTCTGTATTATATTGACATCAAGTCATTCCATTGACGATTAAAATGATGCATTATCTGACTCAAAAGCAAGAAAGTTATAATTCTACCTAATTCTTTCTCTCTTTCTTTACACCGTTTTTTCCGAAACCCTGCTTAGCTTGCACCTTAAACAACGCTTGCCATTGAACCAATCGCTTAATGATTTCCCTCGTTGAATCTAATCACGGACTTGTTCCGTGTTGGTTAGACGCTAATTACAGAGCTTAAATTCGGATCCAACACTAACGTGACCAGAGCCGACAATGTTAATCGCAGATTTCGATTATTCGAGTGGTAAATATATTTCAATTAATAATTAATTTTGATGTATATAAAAATTTTTCAAGTAAAATATTATCGTAAGCGTTTTGGTAACTATATTATTTATAATTAAATTAGAAATGAAAATAATAATAAGAGTAGTAAAACAAAAACGCCTGAAGGCGAAATCTGCGTTTAAATTAGCCTCTGTATATAAGTACATCTATTATGTAATTATGTAAATAACTTATATTATCCTTGATGCATTCCTATAAATTCCCTACAAACTTTTCTGTAAGAGATATGAACAATGCCAAATATTTCGATTATAATTTATGTATAATGAAACTTGATACAATATCTTACGATTAATTTATGAGATAACATAATTATCATTACAGGAAAATTCAATCATTACGTTAAATGTAACAATGTAATATAATATTTTAACATATAAAATGTAATTCACTCAAATATTTTCTTATTCGCTTTTGATCCGCGTTTTCTATCGAATTTCTGCGAAAATACACACCGAATATGTATGGAGACCACGATTCTTTCTGCGAAGTTTAATTCTAAATACCGGAATCGTTCGTCGGCTGACAAACGACCTCATAATAGCAGACCATTACACATATTTACGTGAAGCTAATAATCGTGTATCTCCCGCAAAACTATAGTCGATCGCGTAGGAAAGCTACGCTTATCGTCACGACACATTTTTCGCGCATTGCACGCAACATTGTAATTCGCATTAACCAATACGACAGGTTATTTTTCACGAGCATTTCATCCGATTCAACATAAAATATAGCTCGGCTTTATAAACGCGTGTAGGCCGAATATAATTTCCAATTCTCCCTAATCCCTCCCATAAATCATTACTGCTAAATAACACTCTCGTTGCCTCAGAAGCAGCTTTTTTCGCTTTCGTGATGTGACAACAGACAGCAGAAGTTATCAATTAAGTAAAGAAAAGCTCGTGGATGAAAAAAACGAGACCGACGATCGAATTGCGTCGAACGTCGAAAGCGTCTCGCTCTAAGAAGTCTGAGACTGCGTGTGCGGCACGCTTTCCGCTTCGATATATGTATATGTATATGTACACGGAGTGATTGTATATATGTGTAAAAATGTATGTGTTCTTTGCGCATATGTCCGCTGAACAAAACAAAATACAGAGCGGGAATGCACGCCTAACCAGTTCAAATGCGCCACCGGGAACAAGTGCATCGAGGATGTCTACAGGTGTGATGGCCATCCGGATTGTCCAGATCACAGCGACGAGGACTGCGCCCCGTCCGCTAACGACACTACACACACCACTTCGCCTACCACCAGTACGCTCCTTTTTCAGTGTGTCCATCGCTTCATTCATAATACATTTATGCAACCTCGTCTAGCGTGTTCCGCTATTACTATTCGATCTCGGTAGATCTGTAAATAATTGGAACCTTCGATCGATTTTTCCCATAGAAACGAAACAAAAAAAATTATAATGAATTATATTATTTGACGAATTATTTCATCATATGAAAAACATTAAAATTAAACGCTCTTCCTTACGAAAATCTGATACTGACATCCGATACTGAAACACAGTAATTAATTATTTATTTTAAGTATTAAAAGCACTATGGTTCAGTACTTTTAGTACTCTAAATAAATAATTATTATCTTTCAATATTAAATTGATTAATTAGATTTCTGTAAAAATCAAACGTCAAAAAATCAAACGCCTATCTGTCTAAAAGAATATTTTTATTTTATATAGCTCTATATATATATGTTATAATAATTTATTATTCGTTATAATAATTATAATTTTTTATTCGTAACTATTAAACGTAAACGCATTTAATTTTAGTTGTTTATACATGCCGATACTCTATGCAGTTTTATTCGCCGCTAGATGTTAAACAATAAAAATGAGAGATTTGAAAAATATCTTCGAGCTTCGCAGTGTTACAAGTTGCCTGCCTTCGCCCGAGGTCCGTAATGTTTGCTTTCGGTCGAATCCTCTTAAGGAACTCTTATTTACGCGGGACAAGTGGATCTACCTGCCTGAGCGGATACACACTCGACGATGGTTGTATTTCATTGTGCATTTCTCACGATCAATCGTTACGACCGTGGTCGAGAAAACGATTCCTCCTCTTGTTGCTTCTCCAAAGATCCCGACGGCCATTGTAACATTCGTTTTACCGCGCACTGGGAAAATTTATACTTACGAGATGCGACTGCTAAACTTACCGAGGCAACTTATTGAAGATGTACAAGTACATCTCTCTCTTCCTTTTTTTTTTCTTTTCTTTTTTTCTTCTGTTCTTCAACAAACCGTGTTCTCGACAACGGCTTTATTTTATCGTACCACCTGAGTGCGGAAGGGTCGGAACACACCGGAAACGTATTACCCCGCGAATCCCCCGTACGGAAGATTCACGGTGATCGTTGACGGTAATCTCGCCCGTTCGCGCTGCAAATCGCCGCGTTACAAAACAGCCTGCGGATATATATGCCATGCATTGATGTACAAGTAGTTGCATTACGCACAAACTTATACGCTCGGATGCAGATGACGGTGTTGGATAGGAGTTCCTTTGAATGTTTTTTTTTTCCCTGCAAACTTTAGTGTTTTTCCGGCAACAGTCTGCTAATTGCCGAAAGGACAGTAAAAAACGAAGGGAAAGAGAAGAAAATTTGGGGAACTGAATGAACAGGGCATTCTTATGCAACATCTTAGTCACATTTATGATTCTGCTTGCGAACTGGTATTCTCTTTTTAGTTTTCTATTGCATCATTCTCAGTTGCATTATGGTATGATAGAAAGTAAATGCATTACATCTCACTGCAAGTGTACTTTTAAATTTGATCTTTTGGCTGCTCGATGCTTCATTTTCCTTGCTGCGGATTTTTCCCTTGAATGTGCCTGTGTGTATGTGTGCGCTCAGACTCTGATCCACGCTGGACACCCGAACGCAGGAGGGAATGCGATCCGAGGACAGAAATGCGCTGCGATGATGGCAGTTGCGTTCTTCTACGACGAAAATGCGACAATATCTTCGACTGCCTCGATGGCAGCGATGAGCGCGGCTGCGGTAAGGATTTCATCTTGTTCTCACAGCCCATCCTCTTCCTTTCCTTTCCGCATACTCATATTAACGATGACAAATGTTTTCTGATTTCCTCCCTTCGTGTATTCATATTAACGATGACGAACGGTTTCTGATTTTACAAGCCTGAGGAAATCTCTCTTTTGCTTATAAAATAAAAAAATTTATATGTATATTTATTATTTCATTTTTATGTGTTTATTTATAGTAATTCGCTAAAATTCTTTTTCTATAATAAGCTCTTTCGATAAATTGTCCTAAATTAGTTTGATAAATTACATTTTTTTTTTATTAATAATTCTGCTTCAGTTTATATTTTGTTATTTTTAATGTCGTAAAAATATGTGTATATTGAAAACACTGACAGATAAATTTTACTAAATATTTTTTGCGTAGTACTGTAGTTCTTTATTGAAATGCAACATACCTACTTATATATTGCTAATGTTTATCATCGACAATTCAATAAAAGTTCATTACTGATAGCTCATTATTCTCACAAATTTTCAGTGGTGTCATTCAAATTGATTATTTTCTTATGATTGACTTAGTAATTACTTATAAATTTTTAATAACTGTTAATAATATTATAATAATATTAAAATAATACTATAATAATTTTACTATATATTGATGATCTATAAATTATAATTTGATGTATAATTTGTAGTTATTTTTAAGTATTAATATAAAATTTTGATATATTAAATATTTCTTTAATTTGATTTGAGAATTTAATTTAAACTACTTTTGTTCCTACTGAAATTTTTATCAATTTCATACAGTATGATACATGCTTACGTAACAATAAATTATGACACCATGATTCCTTACTATTCCCCAATCCCTAATGCTTTTTGCGGGAGCTTTTGACATGCTGTGTCATAAAGGAGTATGCATACCTGCCGAATGGAAGTGTGCCAGTGGCGAATGCTTGCCGGAAAACCAAAGATGCGATGGAATAACGCAGTGCAGCGACGGATCCGATGAGGATCTATGTGGTAATTATATGATATACAGCTTACGCCCACAATCGTTCACAAAAAATGGCCTTTTCACTGCTCTTGCTTGTTAGCCAGTCGCACACTGCAAAATTATTACACACCTGCTTTTACAAGATGAATATCATAATTTCCATTTATTTTCAATTTGCTAGAATTCTCAAATGATTGTATCTCGATTAGAAAAATTTTTTACTCAATCAGATGTAATATTAATCTATGCAGCATGTTATAAAATTTAAGTTTGAATTATCTAATAATATATTTCCTGTTAATTTTAATGCCTGCATGATAATAGAAAATTAATCATTATTTCATTTTTTATTAATTATTTCCCTTCGTCATACAATAACAACAGTACAATGATTATTCCCATCCCAATCTCAATGTATCCTAAATTGATTCCTTTGACTAAGAACTAAAAATATATGGATGTATTTATGTATTATTAAATTAAAATCTCAACAACCTACCATTGAAATTGTAAGTCATTGTATGCATGGAATGACTTTTTATTACATATGGTATCGCATTCTTTCCTTGCGAAAGGAAACTCTCGCATGTGCTGCTTGATGTCACACGTTGCATTTTGTCTATGTTGTAAGTGTTGGCGCACGTGTCTTTCTGGGAGTATAACCGGTATGAACATTTGGAAGCGCATGATAAAAGCTCCTGTAAGTAGCTCATGATAATATTAATTGGACGATGCAAGAAGAGCGAATGTCCCGATGGGTTCACATGAGGATTGATCATTCTACTGTATACTTTGCCTTAGAAACTTATTAGAGCAGAGTGCTTGGTGTACTCAGCAAAGTACAATAATATACGACTAACAAGGGTGACAAGCAGCGTCTATTGTGTATGATAAGAAACGCGTAATAATTCATGCGAGCATCCCCACGTTTGTTTAACACTTAAGTAGTCGTAGACTTTATTACTCATGATGTTTATCGGTTTGAGAATATCATCGATAGAAGTCTCTTCGAGAAGGTAAATTAAAAATAATTAAATTGAATAATAAATACATACACATTGAGAAGTATTTAATTTATAAGCGAGATTTTTTTTCTTTCGAGGAAAGGATTACTAAGGGAAATCTGAATACATCACAAAATCAATATCTGTCAAAACAGGTGTTCCCGTCTTGTGTAATATGCGCCGATTGCAATTAAAAGATAAAAAATTTGCATACATATCGCCGCGATTACTCAAGTGTTAATAAAATGAATTTCACGTGCGATGACAGCACGTTTCTTTAGCCTTACACGTCTGATTATCTGAAACAAATACGGAATCCTGCGGTGGTAAGGCCATTTTTTTTCTTTTTCCCTTATTCTTCCTGTATGGATAGCATGCACGATAATACACGACATGGAACTTGGTAATTATTGTAGTAACCGAATGTCCACCTGGGTGGTTTCGATGCAACGATGGAGTGTGCCTCGACATTAAGAGACGTTGCGATGGCCGGCCGCATTGCTTGGACGGCTCCGACGAATTCAATTGCTCTCGTAACAATGATTTTTAGTTTTTAGCTTTATTTCATGCCGAGGACGATATGGACCTAAGCCACATATCTGGAATCGTCTTAACACAGTAGTTTCGATAAGTGAATGACATAGCAGTATCGTCGATAGTATTGCATTACAAATTAGAGCAAGTTACTTATAAAATTTTTTGTACTTTTCTTTTTAGTCACATTGGATACTTGCATTTTGTAACTTAGGTCTGTGTCTTTCTTAGTGCATTATTTATGTCGATAATAATCCGCACCAAAAAAGCTTATCGTTAATTTAATAATTAGTCAATGAGATTTATATATATATATATGTATATTAGCATAAATAGAGACTTTTATAGTATTAAAATATATCAATTAAAACGATAACTTTTTTCCGTGCGCTATTTATTCTAATCTTTCTCTATAACTTATTATTCTACCTTTTCTTTTGCCCTCTGAGGGTTAATCATGCTTTTTTCTCAAAGTGGAAACGTAAAAAGTGAAAATTTTGTGTATGCATGTGTATATATATATATACATACATACATAAAAATTATCACTTTTCATGTTTCCGCTCTAGGGAAAAATTAATTAATTAGATGATTGACTTCCTGAAACTCTTTTCTCTATTAGCATTTTCATTATGGGTCATAATACTTTCTGCGACTATGGTATTCTTGTTATGAGCATATGATATTTAAATTATATTCTTAACGAATTAACAGTGAATGAATGCAACCAATTGCTAATTCATTTCATGAATCAATTTTGCGTTCAATTCATCGTATGTTAACTAAAAAAGTGCTCATGATGTGTGTATTTCAGTGTTTAAAGACTTGAAATAGACGCAGGATCAAGTGCCGACATTTCTTTACTTCTTGACACTTGATCTTATTTTTATTTCAAATCTTTATTTCGTTTTCTTTATCTTAATATGTTTGTCAACTTTTTTTTATTGAAATTAGCTTCTACTCCCGCGTGCAACAAAAATCACAGACTTTGTGTCAAAGGGTACTTTGCGTATTCCATCTTTCTCATTGTTTTGCTTGGGCGGTAAGACAACACGGTGAAAGATGTAGTAATGCAGCATGCGAAATCTATTTAAGATTAGCCGATTCTCTAAGACAGTTCTAAGAAACATACAGAAGTCAACAAAAAATTAAAATGACTTTATTTTGATTTTTAATAAACAATCAAATATTATAGCCAAAAATCATTATACTGTCATGACGTTAAAATAAAGTCATTATGTTACTTTTACTGATTACTTTCTCTTGACTTGTGTGATGTGTTCCTAGGATGTTATATACGAACGACTTCTCCGTATCTTATGCGGAATGTCGATTGTGCAGAACGTTAATAAACGGCTACGCAGGGACTTTGCAGCTGTAACTGCAGCGACAGCAACTGTAACGGGCGCGACGACGGCGACGGTGTAGTCATTCGACTTCTCGCGCGCACGTCGGTGTTGAAGTTGGCAATTAAGAGGCTGTGTAACTAATACGGGCGCACAGACGCGTACACACGTACGCGGAAGCTGTTAATCTCATTTCGTAGCCCTGTATCGATCGTTTGAGCACGTTTTAGCCGGACGTTGACTGACCATTAACTCGAATACCGACGTGTCGCGGCCCCACTTGCCGTAGTCACCCCGGGACCACTCTGTCAAAGATGGATGAATCAAAATCAATTCGAGGGAATTCATTCTCGAAACTCGATCGCCAAACTCGGAAGATGCTTTCGAAGTGTTTGAACTTCTTCCTCATTCTCTTTCTTTATGACTTATTTATTAAATGAATAAAAAAGTAATTGCCAATACGAGCCAATACTAGTTCTTAATGTAAATTACATGTATTGTTCAATCGTAAGTAAACATTTCGATCCCAATAATTTAAGTCATCCTCAGTACAATTTGAATCAAATAAGTGGATACATAAAATAAAATCAGCCTAAATTATATTTTATATATATAAACATTATATATACATTCAATTTTGAATACCGTTCGAATCATTTTTATTAACAATAACTTATCTTTTTCTGTCCATATATTTATATATATCCTATAATCAAACTTGATCTAAGAGTGATATTATAATTAGTGATCGTTGTATCTATATCTCTCAGAGACTAACAATGTTACACTAACAATGTTACAAAGTACGATTATCAAACATAAATATCAGAGATTTATTCGTTTTCTATATTATTATTAATTATAATTAATATATTATTATTAATAAAGTGATGAAATGGAAATGATTATTATTCGTATAATATTCAATGAGAATAAGAAGTCATATTATAAACTGCACTTTAAATATAAGCTAAAATAGAATAAAGAGGGAAATAAGAACACAAGAATTCAGTAATAAAGTCAAATCCTGTTTCTCAGAGAGAGAGAGAGAGAGAGAGAGAGAGAGAGAGAGAGAGAGAGAGAGAGAGAGAGAGAGAG
>NW_017259583.1:4547508-4548031 GCF_001594045.1 Atta colombica
TTGGAGATTCGCAAAATTTCTCGAAATGAATTCCCGAATTAATTCCTTTCGATTCGTCTCTTCTCATATGTGATCAACAATTTTTCTTTCTATGTTTTAGCATTATATATATGTATCTTGTTATATTTTAGCGTCAGACACAATGAGATATAAAGAATAAGATGATGATTAAGAAATGACTGATTCATTCTTATCGTATTTCTTACATTTACTGATCACTCCTATATTTCACTGTGTCTTGGTTCTTATAGCTGTTTGTGCCTTGCGATCTTGAATATTGGATACTCAATAACATACTTGCGTACATAACATACATCTTGATTACGCGCTCTGACTTCTTGACATTGCATTTTGCATCGATTATGGATGGGATCGAACTAACTCTACCTATTCTTCTTTCTGTCTTTCTACTTGTCTATCTGTACGTCTATTTACCATCTATCCGTCTATTTTCAGCACAGGTTGCCTGATCTTTGAATTGCGCATCTATACTTGTATATATACGTATCTATATATATATATA
>NW_017259583.1:4548215-4574452 GCF_001594045.1 Atta colombica
TATATATATATATATATCAGTGTATACAAATTGTATTTGTATATATACGTTTCTCTGATACCCTTTTACCTCCGGTTATTTACGTCTCCGTAATTTTCCACACCGCGCGCTGACGCGTGCACAAACCGCGTTCTACTGTTGCGTACAGCGCGTAAAAGCTCGCGACTGACGTAACACGAACTTTTGCAAATGTCATGTTTTACACGATGGTCCTCTCCAACATTTGAGAAACTAGTTTAGCCAGTTTATTAATATATAAAAAAACACCACACGTGAAAACATTCAAGTAAAACCGGTTTAATATAAAATGAAGCGACATTTATACGCGGGGTTATTATTATAAATTTCTCAGATATATTATGATACGGTTTAGCGAAATGGCATGAAATTATAGACCGAAAACTATGACATTTAAATAATTTTCTTTCTCAGTCAGTTTGATCATCCGAGGTGATGCGTGCACGCGGCATCGCGCCGTCGTCGTTTCCATGTTTCTTGAGATAATACGGCACGCGGCAATGTGCACGATACTTATTTGACGAGGCCGGCGTACTTTTATCGCCCTTCGTCCATCGCAGGAGGAAGCACCTCTCGCGGGACTCTTTATCGATCGATAATTATCGAAGGCACTTGGTCAGCCTCGCGCATCTAATTTCTTCGTGCAAGGGTGAGAGTTGCACTGCACACACATCGAAGCCGTTCGCAATTTTTTCCGGCTCATACGAGGATATTCTTCGCATTAAATGACCTGGTAAAAGTAGAATAGACGCTCGCGAACGATTGTTATTAGACAAACGTGCACATTGACGCTTCGTACCGCTCACATGTACAAAGAATCTTCGCCGTATCGTTTGTATCCCTCCTGCCTTTATTTGCCATTCAACGGAGTTGATTGGTTTTTGCAGAATGCCCCGACGGTCAACTACCCTGCGACAATGGCGTCTGTATCAATAAGAACTTCTTCTGCGATCACAATATCGACTGCCATGATGCTAGTGACGAACGAAATTGCCGTAAGGATATCTTTGGATAGATATATTTTCTGCTGTTTCACCGAAAATTCTCGATATTCAAATATTACATAAAACATTCTATGCTCTGTTATGAGGACATTTTGAAGTAAAATATATGTATTTTATAACTTGAAATGTAACTTAGTACATACAATTAGGTTTTTTACAATTTGTGTCCTATACATTTCTTTTCTTTGAAATATTAGATACATCAAATAATTAGTTATAACATTTATATACAATTTTTTAAAATATGCTTATAAATATTTTCGAAAGATATTAAAGATTATATTTAAGAATACATTACTTGATAATTTTAATATACTTGAATAATCCATTGTAATAAAAAGCTGGAAAATCATCGTGTACTAAGAGTTAATTAAGATTTTTCATTAAATTTAACCTTTGGAATTAACGGTAGGCCTATTGAACATATATTCAATTATAAATCTTTTTGAGAAAAATGTTAAACAATTCAATTGTTTTATCTGCAAATTTGAATTATTCTATTTAATATACTTTCTTATCAAAATAGTATTCGGTCTTTTTTATACAAAAATTATGTCATATTTTATATAATTTATGTTCTTTGATTTCTAGATTAGGATCTTTTAACATAAATTAAATATGTCTTACAGACCTGCATCATTAACTGTATTATAAATTTTGACATCAAGTTAAAGCATCTTCAGGAAGTTAAAGAAAATTTTTTTCGTTTATTTAACGAATTTTGTATTCAATAAGTTCAACTTTGATAAACGCATGTCGCTCCATTTTGCAGCGGAGAGCGGAGAGACTGGCAGTTCAGGTCATGAATGCCACGAGGGTAGTTTCATCTGCAGTGATGGCAGTTGCATACCTCCAACTGCAGTATGCGATGGACGTGCCGATTGTCCGCACGACGAAGACGAGATACTCTGCCGTCGAGGTAAGTTAAATTTGCGGAATCGCCACTCGCGATGTTCCTGTGTTGTCTTCTTTCATAAAGACCTACGTTAATTTAGGTTCGAGGAAATGATCCTTATTGATAAAATATTCAGAAGATGGATACAGAATTCTCCCTCGTTGGTTAATTTATCATTGTATTGATACGATGTAGCCTTTGGAACGTATTCATAGCCAGGACTTAAAAGACATTGGGAGCACGATTCGAGAACGCAAACTTAAACTTATAACCTTACGTCATTATTATGAATTGAATGAATAAAGATCTTTTGTAGATGGATATAAAATTTAATCCCACCTCTACTGTATTTTGCGCAATGAGCAAATGATTATTATACTAAGTGATTATTATACTGAAGCTCCTTAAGCCGCCAATAATCTTGTCTTTCAAAATCGTTAATCTAAATAAATCTTACTTCTAAGATTGAATTCGACGGAAGATGAGAGGAGATACTTGGAATATGAATGAAGGCACAAACGCCTATTTGTGTCTCAGGTTTACTTTATTACATCCGGATTCGCTTTAAGTCCTGATTATGCATACGGTCATCGGACAAGAAGAAGGCTTTTCCTCGAGATTTTCGAGGCGTATATCAGTTGCGACCGCGTCGCAACAATACATCTTCCGACACATCTACGAGAAACCGCAGCTCAGATTGAGTTACTTCTAGGTGTAGACGCCTCGGATAGTGTCTCCTCGAAGGGGCGTCCAGAGACGCCGGGGGTGATAGCCGGTGTGAATCCGGATAACAAGGCTTACAGCCCAGACACAGATGCAAATATTGATGTGCCGCCGACAAATCTGAGCACGCCGAGGAGTTGTGCTCCGGATGATTTTGTTTGCGCCGACGGCACTTGCATCCCCGAAACCCACCACTGCGACCATTTCTACGATTGCCGCGACTTTACCGACGAACAGTACTGCTTCGGTTAGATTATTTGTAGATCTCGAAAATCTGGTGACACACACGCACCCCGCATCGAAGTCTCGCGCGCTTTCATTCTCACCCCAACGATTCATTGAGCAATTTCGTAGCTATAGAGAAGAAATTGTTCGTACGTCAACATACGAATAATTCTTCGTGTATTTACAAATTTATATTAGTGTTACTATCGTATAAATAACGTTAAAAATTTTACGTGAAAAGAAAATTAGTTTTTCTTATATTCTTTTTAATAATCATTTACAATATTCTTCAGTATTATTGTACTATTCTCTCTCCTTTTTTCCCTCTTTATTAATGGAAAATTGATTTTAATTAATTTTCAGTCTTTAATAAATATTTTTTTCAATTTTTGTTTATTTTTTGAACAAATTACTATATATTTCTTTGCGAATTTATTGTTTAGATGGAAAGTTATATTATTTTAAATTTTTGTTCCGCTCTTTTGAATAATATCAAAGTTTTATCCGCGATAATATTCTAAAATATCATTGAAAACACCAGATTCTCTTAGATCTATTCTTTTCTGCCAATCTGTGTTAGCAGCTGAATAGAAGATGTGTAGGTTGTTCCAGTAGAGACTTGATTATATTTCTAAAATTTATAATCGCAGTCTTATATATTACCCGGCGCATTTTTATAAATAATAGTGCATCTCTGCCTGACGTAAAATTTAGATCGTTTATTTTTCTCGTAGGTAGAACGTTTGGCATACATCCTATTTGGCATGCATAGCATGAGGAAAGTACAATTTTACCTATACATTTTTGTGCATTACATTTCGGAAGGAAAAATACTTGAAAAAGTCAATATATAATCTATTTATTAACAGCATCAGTATATCGCTGATCGAAATTGACAAAATCATGCATAAAAATTAAGGGATTATAAATGTCTTTCCTCCTGAATCTATAAAAGTTATATTGAATGATGAATTATATTTAAGTGTTCGTAGATGACAATCAGTGCATATAGCATAAATAATTGAAAAATTATTTATATCATTTATGATACTTTTTATTATTGTCACGTTATTCTCTCTTGTAAAAATACGTTAAATTAACTCACCGATTTTATGCTATATGAACTGATTTCCGATATATTTGATCTAGATTCTAGACCAAAGCTGTCTAAAGTGGTGAAAAGAGGCGAGACGAACGAGAAAAGGAACGCGTAATAATCAGACAGCTCTGCTCTAGATTACATTTAACAGTCTTTTCTAGGTAATAAAATCTTTACCTTCATCGTATTTATATTTCGGCGTTAGATCATTGTTTAGATTGTAACGGACATATGATGGCTCCATGGCTGACATTTTACATGTATCTGTGTCTCATCTATATCGTTCTTTAACGGATCAATGACTCACGGTTGTCTCGTTAACGTACAATGCAAGCTCTTATTTTAGGATGCACTCGAGACCAGTTCCAGTGCGCCAATGGAGATTGCATCCGCGCCGATCAAAGATGCAACGGATTCATCGAGTGCTCCGACGGTTCCGACGAGCCGGAGGAATGCGGTGAGTATAAAGGAGTAATCACTTAATCAGCAACATAACGCACTAATTAAAAAATAACTAAAAATAAGTAATAAAAAAAAAGAAATGTATAGCCAACATAGATTAATACAATGCGTAATTTGGAGTAATAAATGTAAAGTTGCAGTCTGTGAAACGACATAATTTCTTAATTTCTTAAATCCTATTTACTTTTAATCTAATTAAATTCTCTCTTATATTTACTTTTATTTTATTAGAGCCGCCAAAGCCAACACCAGGTCAATGTGCCGCGGATCAATATATGTGCATTTCGGATAGAAGATGCGTTCCAATATCCTCCATCTGTAACGGAATTCCAGAATGCCGAGATGGATCCGATGAACAAAATTGCGGTGAGTCAATGACATATATATATTTAATTCTGTAGCAATTATCATATAAATTACGCATTAAATTGGCAGTAAAAATGAGCTAGACGAGAATCGCGAGCCTACTTCGAATCTTTATATTAATAGCTAAGACTATAATTGATAACGCGACTTCCTGACTTTCTCGCCTAATCAAGATAATCTAAGCGATTCTGCGAAAACGCAGCATAATGACATATATTTAACGACGAAACTAAAGATCGCGAAGCGGTATGCTCGCACGAGGAGTGGAAGTGCAAGAGCGGCGATTGTATACTTCAACATCAACGTTGTGATCGCCGGATTGATTGCCTATACGACGATAGCGACGAGTTGGGCTGTCACTATAGAGCGATGCAAAGAAATCACAGTAGGTGCAGCGCGCATGAATGGACGTGCAATGACGGTCATTGCATTCCGCTGCATCGGCGATGCGACAAAAGGCTTGACTGTCCTAGAGATATGTCCGATGAGATGGATTGCAGTTATGATAATTGTGAGTCTCCCTGTAGTTAGTCATCCGGAGCCGCCTTCGGGAAAGGGGACCGCACGACTGGCCGATAACACGCCATGCGCTAATCAATAATACCTTGTAAATATCCATGACACCGTAACATAATATCTGCTGTAACATAATACTGTAATGTTTTATGTAACACTAAAAGGTATTTATTATTCCCGTTTTTCAGCGAATGGGATACAAGCAAATGAGTCTGTATTGTATTTCCATCATTTAAATTGCAATTCCGCCTTTACCCGATAATGTACACACTTTTAATTTGAGAATAACAAATATCTATTTTATGATAAATCATACGAGGAGTACTATGAGCTCTCTCGATTTTTTTGTAACGTTACATCGTAGAAGTAGACATCACTTTATATCATATTTCCTAAAAAAAAAATTAATAACTGAACTAAAATACAAGATTGCATTTCCCATAGATAAAAAATGCAGAAAGGTGCCGGGTAAAAATCTCGAATTAACAAAATTGATAATTTAACGTTTATTCTGTACATACATTTATTAATCATTAATATTGATTGTTAATGCTTTTATTATTATTTATTGTTAACTTGTTATTTTTATTCGTGCGCAGATACCGATGGAACATCTGACCTTAGACTGAAGACGTATCCCAGTGAACAAGTGATTAAAGAAAGTAAGTATTCTATTTTTATTATCATATACGGATTTGATGAAATGTTGTATATGCATTTGTTGCATTTCAATTTTTAGTAGTCGTCTAACTAAAGTAAAATTTATATCGTCTAACTAAAGTAGTCAATTGAACATCTTAATTATTTAAATTAGAAAAATTAACACACAAGATAATAGACATTAATAATAAGCAACTGTGTTGCCGACGAATTAGGGTATTCCAAAAGAAAATTAATTAATGAATATATTTGTTATTTTTTTCTTGCCTTGGCCAGATCCGGCGAAAATAGGTAAGACTTTTCAAAAAATATAAGCTATAAATCACGCTGTGAGCTAAAATAATTTTCATGAATTATTAGATGTGCAAGATTTGAAACACATATTTCAGTTATGATATACAAGTGTCTATACATTATATTTATGTATTTCGCTTTTTATGATTTTCTGTTGCAAATTTTTCTTGGGACAAAATAAGCAACAAAATCGATCTTTAAAACTTCCAATAAATTTTCTAATTATAACATTAAATTATTTTAAATATGACGTTTTGTTTCGCTGATATACACATATTGTGCAATCATATTAAAATCATATTTATTTATAAAAATGCAATTTTTATATAATTAAATCAATAATCGAAAATTTCATTAATAATATCGTTTGAAGCCATGCTTGCAAATTTTAATCATGCATGATAGTTAATGTCAAAATTTGAACTAGAACACAAATTCTGGCTAAAATTATAATATATAAAATCTTTCACTACCAGTGTCTAATCCTGATTCTCATATACATTTCATTTATAATAAAAACTATTTTGACACTAACTTTTCTTCAAAAAATCTCAATTTTATTATGCCGAATGCCTTGTATAAAATTTTTTGCTGTCTATATACAAACAGCGTTTTGAATAACATAATTTAAAAAAACTAAAGTGTTGCACGTGAATTGAACTAACATGTCATCAGTATCATCTCAATTTAAAAAACGGGGAAATCTGCTTACTTACTGATAACTTACTGACGAGACATTTGACGTACCGCGAACGTAATGATCCGTAAAGGTGCAATCTCTCGAAACTTGAATAGAATTTATATCATGTAAAACCGTTCCGACCAGGTCGCGAGGTCGTGTTCCAATGCCGTGACGAGGGTCTTCTACGTGCCAGAGTACGTTGGATTCGCGGCAACGGCCTTCCTCTGCCGCCTGGCAGCCGAGACATCAATGGTCGCCTGGAGATACCCAACATTCAACTTGAGCACGCTGGAACCTACATCTGCGAAGCCTTGGGTTATCCACCGTCCACCGCCGGTCGTCAAGTGACCGTCGTTCTTACTGTCGAGAAATGTACGTTTATTATTGTCTTTCTAATTTACAGCTATGATCGAAGAATTTATTTGCGATAAGATATAGTCACATTAAACATTAATAAACATTAATAATTTTATCTACTATGGCTTACTTAAGCAAATCGATTTTTACTGAATCCATATTGAAAATTTTTAAATTTTTAAACATTAATTGAAAATAAGAGATAATGTTTTCAATGTTTAAGGTGCAGTAAAGATTTAAAAGTACTGAATTATTCAGTGCTTTTAATACTAAAAATAAGCAACTTCTAGTATTAAATTAACAAATACTAAATTAGACTTCTATAAAGGCATGAATAGTAAAATCTTAAAATAAGTTTAAATTAATTAGAATAAGTTCTAATAATAGTTAAATCTTATTCTATAGAAATTAGTTATTTTGAGTATTAAAAGTACTACTTAAAATGAGTAATACTCAAAATGAATAATTAATCACTATACCTTTCAATAAATTTCTATAAAGATGTATTACTATCTATACATATATAAACAGCAAGTAAGCCATATTGAATACTAACAATAAGTCATATTAAGCGCAGTTACCTTAATAAATTTGAAATTTGCGTTTTAATGATTGAAGATCGCGTAATATCAAATTGATTACATGCAGTTGAGCAGCCGGTCACCAGACCACCACAAGTGTGCCAGTACGATCAAGCTACTTGCAGCAACGGCGACTGTATTCCCAAATCGTACGTTTGCGATGGTAAATTCGATTGCACCGATGGATCCGACGAGATGCGGTGCAGTAAGTATGATAGGCATCAGCGAAAAGCTGGATATATTCGGCATTCATACTTTATGGTGAAAATTTCACGCGAACGCTTCATATGTCCGTTTCGACAGGTCCGCACGGATGTGAGCCCAACGAGTTTCGCTGCAATAATAAGCAGTGCGTCAGCAAGTTGTGGCGTTGCGACGGCGACAAGGACTGCGCGGACAACAGCGACGAGGAAAACTGCGCGCCGTCTCCCCCGGGATCTCCGTGCCGTTACAACGAGTTTGCCTGCAACAGCAATAAACAGTGCATCCCGAAAAGCTACCACTGTGACATGGAGCGCGACTGCTTGGACGGCAGCGACGAAGTTGGATGCTGTCAGTAATGATAGGAATTTCATGAGCGTCAAGCATCAATATTTTGTTACAGATCGTCCGACAATCTTCGTTAAATAATAGTTATATAATATTCAAGAAACAGTCAAAATTATTATTTATCATATATTTTACTATTTTGACGTTTCTATATGGAAGTTAAATTTAAATTTTATCTTTTCTATTATGAAAGAATCTTCTGCCTCACTGATAACAATACAGTGAAATATTACTGTTGTTGGCCACTGTAACCAGTCAACAAGACTGCTGCGTTCCATTATTTACTACGAGTACCGAAAATTTACAGTTCACATTGTGTATACTATAAATTTTCAGTTCTTGCAACGAATAACAAAACGCAATCCAAGTCTGCTTGAACAGATTTTACAAATTATCTGACAAATGTTATTAGCAGGAAAGCAACAAATTTGAGAGAGAAACAAAATGCAGAATTTGTTTTATTAGATGCTGACGATTAAAATGCCATAAAATTGACAGCAGAAAGCAAACAAAATCTGCATT
Organism: Atta colombica; assembly: GCF_001594045.1. Taxonomy (NCBI): domain Eukaryota; kingdom Metazoa; phylum Arthropoda; class Insecta; order Hymenoptera; family Formicidae; genus Atta; species Atta colombica. The sequence goes on from NW_017259583.1 coordinate 4,557,169, forward strand.
TGATAGATTCGATTTCTGCTGCCAATTTGCTATCAAATTATGTTGTGCCAATAAAACACAAGATGGTACCGAATCTGCTGCATTTTTCTAATCAAATTTGCTGTCATTCTGCGGACAGTTTATTTACTGAATATTAAATTAAGTCTATATATGATTTTTTTTCCCTTTCAGCTCCCGTTTATATCGTGAAACCTCCACCGCCGATGGTCGTTCTTATGCCGGGCGACATGTTGGTTCTCACTTGTACAGCAATCGGTGTTCCGATACCGGAAATCAACTGGCGTCTCAATTGGGGTCATATCCCCGCGAAATGCACAACTGTGTCTACCAACGGAACGGGCACACTAACATGTCCAGATATACAGACGGAGGACCAAGGCGCATACTCGTGTGAGGCGTTGAACGTTGGAGGCTTCGTCTTCGCCGTGCCAGATGCCATCGTTGTCGTGAAGGAAAACGGCAATATCTGCCCTAAAGGCAAATTCAATTCCGAAGCGAAGACTGCTGAAGAGTGTATTTCATGCTTCTGCTTCGGCGTCGCCACCGAATGCCGCAGCGCCGATCTCTTCACTTATCAGATTCCGCCGCCGTTCGACCGCTATAAGATTGTGTCGGTTGAGACCATTCCGACAATTAGAATCCACGGTGACATTAGCAGTCAGATATCCCAGATCCGTCCGCTTGCCCGGGATGGCGTTCAGCTGTTGGAGTCTTTCAGTAATGATTTGCATGTCTACAATATTCCCTACTTCGCGCTACCGGAGAACTATCATGGCAGTCAATTGAAGTCCTACGGCGGCTACCTAAAATACTCAATTCGCCATAGCGGTAACGGCACACCGAACTACGCCCCTTCCGTCATCTTAAGTGGTAACAATTATATCTTGGTGCATAAAAGTGAGGAGCCAATACCGGATTACGAGAACGAGAAATCAGTCAGGTTCTTCTATGGCGATTGGTACAAGCAACAAGGAAGAAGCGAAGTCCTAGCTTCCAGGGAGGAAATCATGATGGCGTTGGCAAACGTTGACAACATTCTAATAAAGTAGGCATTAAGTCCAATGAATTTTGATAAAAGATATTAGAATAATTTTATCAAAAGATATTAGAATAATTTTTTTTTAATACGTTCAATATGTTGCAGAGTGAAATATGATGACTCTCCGCAACTAGACATTCGTCTCACTAATATCATTATGGACACCGCTGATACGCGAAATACTGGCCTAGGATCCGCGTCCTTCGTCGAGGAATGTCAATGTCCAACAGGTACATATTTCTTCAATGATCAATCAAGTATTTACGAAGTTCTATTTATGTTATTATCTGAATTATCTTCAAGGATACACTGGTCTATCTTGCGAGCATTGCGCACCTGGTTATCTGAGACGCGAAAGCGGACCATGGCTTGGCCAATGTTACAGGGATGAACCACCGTGTCCTCCGGGATACTATGGCGATCCTTCAAGGAATATCCCTTGCCAGATTTGTCCTTGCCCGCTTACCAACCCATCGAATCAGTAAGACAATTAAATTTGCCATTAGTGATATTTCAATTCAAAATACTTTGGTAATTTATCATATTACAAATAGATTCGCTCGCACGTGTCATCTTGGCTTTGACGGACAACCCACGTGTGATTGTCCTCCTGGCTACGTTGGACGCAGATGCGAGCAGTGTGCCACTGGTTACCAAGGAAATCCTCTTATTCCTGGAGATATGTGCGTTCCCCTTCAACAATGTGATCCGAATGGCAGTCTTAGTCCTAACGCCGATCCACATACCGGAAAATGTCATTGCAAGGTATAACATACACATGATAATACCGCTGCTATTATGCGTAATTTTGCACAAGGTGTCTCAGAAATCACACATTTTTTTCCGACTATAATCTTCAAAAAAAGATTAAATAAATTGTTTTATCAAAAAATTTATGCGAGATAAATTGCGCAATTTCTTGGACATCTCGCATAACGATTTTATTATTGTTCTTGCATCCATCTTCTGTGGATTACGTTTAACTTTAAAAATGTAAGTATATTTTATAGTTTTTCTATATATAAAAATGTATATAAATCGAGGTTTAGAATAAAAATGAGTACTCGGTCGAGAACCGTCGTCTATTCTCTAATATTTCTTTTTTTTAGCAATATGCAACGGGTCTCACTTGCAATCAATGTAAGGCGAATACCTTTAATCTGGCCTCGACAAACCAATTTGGATGCATAGCTTGCTTCTGCATGGGCATCACCAACAGATGCGTCTCCTCTAACTGGTACAGGAATGAGGTATGATGAAGATATAATATATAGTCTATTTCCATCTTTGTCATATAGATCTTAAATAGAAAAAACACAAATCATGATATCAAAAAATTACGTTAAAATGGCTTCAAAAAATTACTAAAAAAAAAATCACTTTTCAATCAAAATTTTTTTAACATTATTTTGACGTTTCGCGTGATTTAATCTTTCCAACATAAGAAATTGTGTATATAAGCGAGATTTTATATTTTACATATAAAGTTAATACACAAAACAAAATGTTGTGTACTATTTTGTACAACTTCTATAGAAATATAAGTTATCTCGATTAAAATAAAAACTTAAATCTATCATTTGCACTTTGCAGATTCGTGTATCATTTACCAACTCGATTCGAGGTTTCTCTTTGATCGAATCCAAGAGCACAGACACACCAGACATTGTAGAAGGAATTCATCTAAACACCATTAATCGAGAAATAGTTTATAGCGAGTTTCCCAATCGTGGTAACAACGACGTCTACTATTGGCAATTGCCCAGCATTTTCTTAGGAGATCAAATAACATCTTACGGTGGTAATCTCAAATACACTGTTAGATACGTGCCCTCTCCAGGCGGTCAAAGTTCAAGGAACAACGCTGCGGACGTCGAACTCATTAGCGTGAGTGCACATTCGTGAGCCTTAATCAGCGTACTTGATGAAGATATAACAGGTTGATTTAAAATGCATACAGGCTAATGACATCAACTTGCTTTACTATTCCCGCGAGTCTCCCGAGCCTAACTCTCAGCAATCATTCACTGTACCATTGCTCGAGCAATATTGGCAACGTAATGATGGAACTCAAGCGGATAGGGAACACCTTTTAATGGCTTTGGCAGATGTACGAGCCATCAGAATCAAAGCTACTTACACGACGCATACAGACGAAGCTGCGTAAGTACTTTATGCATTCTTGATTTTCAATTTTATATATTTGCAATTAAATGATAACTAACAATAAAGAAAAAACGATTATTTAAAAAAGATAATTTAAGCTTTTTAGAAGAATTATCCGAAAGAAACATTTCGAAGAACTCTTTAAAAATGTTTGTAAAATAGATAATATATAAATTTCCGACATTTTAAAATAAAAATTGCGGATTTATTCGATATTCAATTGAAATAAAATTAAAAACAAGAATGCTTTAAAAAATTTGTTAATTACCATAATTGAACAAGAGCATTATGTATGCTTCAGGCTCTCCTTCGTGTCTTTGGACACCGCCGAAAAATATAACACAGGTAAAGCTCGTGCAGTCGAAGTTGAAGAATGTACTTGCCCCGCTGGCTACAGAGGACTTTCATGCGAAGATTGCGACGTTGGTTACACCCGAGCCATTGAAGGTCTCTATTTAGGTATCTGCGAACCGTGCAACTGTAATAATCACACGAATCAATGCGATCCCGAAACTGGCACTTGTGAGGTAATAAAAACAATTTTAATTGAGCGACAACGTTACGTTTTAATTAATGAAATTCTTTTGTTTTTTTTAGTTTAAATTTAATGAAAAAGTTTAATCGTTTAGACTTAAAGTAGCTATATTGGTAACTGCTTAATTTTAATACAATATGCATTTTCCAAAATGCAATTTTATATTTTTGGTATAAAAATATAAAATATAAAAATATAAAACTTAACTGAAGTTAATTAGAATTAGTTAATTAGAATTATATAAAAATATGGCTATGTAAATGTAAAATGTAGATAGAAAATCAGAAGCATTTGATTTGATTATAAAAATTGATACTTTACGTCGACAGAATTGCGCTCATCATACTACGGGAGAGTACTGCGAACTGTGTGAACCGGGATATGAAGGAGACGCTACTCGAGGCACCTCGAACGATTGCTCGTATAGAAGTCAAAGACCTGAGCCATGCAGATGCAACGAGGCTGGTTCACGCAGCACTTCTTGCGTCGACGGTCGATGCGAGTGTAAGAGAAACGTCGAGGGTCCAGAATGTAATCGATGCCGCCCGTCGACATACGGATTACGCGCCGAGAACATTGATGGATGCATCGAGTGTTACTGCAGCGGGGTAACTGATCAATGTCATGAGAGTACATTATACGTACAACAAATACCGATGTGGGTATATGACTCCCATCATGGCTTCACTCTTACGGACTCGTAAGTATAAGCTTCATTCTTTCAAGTTTTTTTTTAAATTAATATAAGCTTGAATAAAAATTTTATTATTTTTTTCCTGTTTTATTTTGATAAATAAAATTTGTACATATAATAATAGCAAATAAAATTAGAATTTGAAATGAATTGATTTAATATCTTTATTTAGGACTAGACGCGACATAATTGACGACGGCTTCGAGCTAAATGTGGCAATGAATGAAATCGGCTATCGCTATCCGGACAGCAGAAGCCGCAGATTGTTTTGGTCACTTCCGAGTGTTTTCACCGGTAACAAAGTGAAGAGTTACGGCGGAAATTTGACTTTGACGCAGCATATCACTGCATATCCTGGCGCTCAGAGTTACAAAGATCAAGACATTTTGCTGATTGGCAATGGCATTACATTATTCTGGACGAATCCGGTAGAGCTCCAACCTGAAATTCCACTGGTACGTAGAATAGATCTTATATTTTATAATTTTTTTAGAAGATAGAAAAACTTGATGCCTGAACCTCAATTTGCCAAATTGGTAAAATATTTTTTACCAAAGTTGTTCTAATAAAATTTCTTTACCCATTATTTAATCGAATATCTACATCATTTATCTTTAAATAATTTAATTTATAATATTATATGTATAAACCCCCAAACTCTATATTAATGTTATAAATTAAATTAAAATCCAAATGTTTCACAATTATAAAGACGTACATCTTTCAGACCTACACCGTTCCTTTGAAAGAGCATGAATGGAGAAGACTGACCACCGAAGGACCGCGCAGCGCTTCCAGGACGGATCTCATGATAGTGCTTTCCAATCTAGAAGCTATCTTAGTCCGCGCGTCTCACAGCGAGCGAATGACCGCAACATATATTAGTGATATCAGCATGGACACGGCCGTAGAAAATCTGATTGGAAACCGACGTGCGACTCAAGTTGAAGCTTGTCGTTGTCCGACCGGTTACACAGGCACTTCCTGCGAAACCTGCGCTCGCGGTTATTATAGAGACACCAGCGATCGGACTATCAGTTACTTGGGCGCGTGCAATCCCTGTCCATGCAACAAAAATGAAGAGAGCTGCGAAATCAGCAGATCTGGCCATATCAAATGTCACTGCCTGCCAGGATACACGGGACAGTATTGCCAAGACAGTGGTGTCGGTAAGTAATAGTGCTTCTTAATGCTATAGAAATTAGAAATATTTCATTAACACAATTAATGTTTTCAATTTTTTTTCGTTCTCAAAAACATAACTTTGAAAAAGAATTGAATGATAAATTGGACCAACTTATATTTTTAACGAAGAAATATATTATTCTACGATAAAAAAAAAATAATCTACAATAGATCAAATTATCTGATTTGTTATATTTGAATATGTTTTTGGAAACGTGAGAACAGAATTTTTCGTTAAGATTTTATATTTATACATTATAGTAAAAAAAAATATTTTACACTCATCCTTCCCTCCTAACAATAAGAATAGTAATGACAATACGTTGGTCAGGTGAGCTCATGGTAAGCCTAATGCCGATGAACGGCGAAGTCGAACCGTATTCCACGATCCAATTTACGTGCAACTATGACTATCCAGACATGTTTTACATCTATTTTAAATTGTCGTCGTTCGATGGATTTCCCATAACTGCACGGAGTGGCGAAATCGGCCCGATAATGAAGACAGAGAAAGGAGCTGTCCGCACTTGGTTCGTTCACATGGGGAACGTCCCCTGCAACGTGGAATGTCACATCGTGAATGACCGCGGCAAAGAACTGGTCAAAATTGTGACGTCGATTACGCCAGGTTTGACGGACTAAATAGCGAGAGCTTTCGCATCTTGTCCGTCCATCGGTGATTCATGGCAAGGGCTCGGATTATCATCTCACAATCATATCTGCGTTGTCGCCAGGTCATCGTAAATCATTATTGTAAATTGTCACCGAGTTTGGTGAAGGCACTTTCTTGGATTTGTAGTCTTCATCACGGTTCCATAGTTTTTCACAGGATTAATATTTGCGGAAAAGCTTGACTGTTTTCCTGGTATATGGTATATTCAGTATGTCACGGATGTCCTGTCGATGTACAGTAAAATATGTGTACCGTAGTAATTAATACAAGTGTCTCATTCTTCGAAATAACCATCATTGTAATGATGTCTTATCAAACTGTAATGGTGATTGCATCCTTGTGTTACAGACGAATGTCGCTTATTCATTGCAATGTATCCACAGAATTGTTAAATCACAGAATTAAATTCAATAATTCCATATCTCTCTGTTATTATTCGTCATATTGTTTTATTGCCAAGTCTACTGCAATTTTACGATTATGAGAGAAATAGAGAAAAAATTGCATTTGTTGATTTTTTAAATCAATTTTTTATTTCCCTCACAGTTGAAGAACTGCAGACAACTAGTACGCAGATCCCAGTATCTCCACCGAAAATCACAGTTTACATACAAGAAAATGAATTCCAAATCGTCCATACAGGAAAAACCGTCCGATATCATTGCACAGGCAGATCTAGAGAACATGTAAGTCCTTTGTTGACTTGACTTATAAAATGCTTTCATAATTGTAATCTCTTTTTATGAATAGGAATCGGTGAACATTAGATGGGAAAAAGAAGGTGGTCAATTACCGCCTGATAGGAGCGTGGACGATTCGAATGGACTTTTGGTAATTAGAGATGTGAAGGTGTCTGATAGCGGCATATATGTCTGTCAAGTGAGCGACGGAACAAACATTGGATATAAAAAAGTCACACTAACTGTTGGAGGTATAGCGCAAACTTTTAATTGTATTATACATCAAACTTAATATAATCTCGTAAATTATTTTACTATAAATTTTGTGAAATAAATTAAAGAATAGATTAATTAATAAATCTCAATCTTATTTAATTATTATACATTGTATTATTGGATGCAGCGTTTTCACAACACTTACTGGAAATACCAGGTATAATCAAATCATAATCATGTCAAATCTATAAATAGAATTTATGTAATTTTGTGCCTTCTTTAAGGAACTAACCCGGTAGAGCCTAGAGTCGCTATAAGTCCATCATATCAACAAGTGAGGGAAGGTGAACCTGTTGAGTTCCGTTGCGAAGCCACTGGTAATCCGCCACCTCAACTGGATTGGATAAGAGTTCACGGAAGTATGAGTCCAGAGGCGACATTCTACAATGGCGTATGGAGTCTTCCAGCTGCGTCGAAGAACGATGCAGCCGAGTATAAGTGCGTCGCTAGGAACAACGTTGGCATAGACGAGAAGACAACCATCTTATACGTTCAAGGTACGGTTAAAGCATTCAGAAATTTCGAACATCAATGAAATTTAAATCTCAAACTATTATAGATCATATGAGAATTATTTTTTAATCCTCTGTTTGAATCTTTTTTCTCCAGTCCAAATTGTTCACTGTTCTAGATTTTCAAAAAAATTTGGAAAAATTTTAAGTTACTTTTTAATATCTTTATTACATATCATTAAATAAATTTCTCTTATTGTAGAAGAGGAGAACCGAACTTTATTTTGAAGAAATTTGAGAGTCAAATTCGATTGTATCAAAAAAGATCTGCAAAGACCAAAAAAGATTGCAGATGGAGGATTAATATTGATTTAATTATAGTATTACTCTGAAACTTACAGCTACAATTCGTGCTTATTAATAAAGACTTCCCATTCTACGTTGTAGATAATCCTAATAAACCACCACCTCAAGGCTTACCGCCGACTATAACTCCGTCCGAATGGTCAGGAACCAGCGAAGATGTCGTCAGGTTGATCTGCACACCATCTCAACATGTGAATGTCACTTGGACGAGATCCGGCGGATTGCCATTGCCTTATACCGCCAGTCAACGTGACGGTATTTTGACGATCACCAATCCTACCCCCAGCGATTCCGGCATATACGTGTGCACCGCGACAAGTGTTCGCGGAACGGAGACGAGTACCACTGCCAGGATTACAATAATGTCTCGGAGAGAACCACCATTGGTCACGGTCAGGCCGTTTCGACAGGAGGTGAAACAGGGCACTGTGGCTGAAGTACGATGCATCACCAGCGGAGAGCCAGGTCTACAGGTGAAATGGAGCAAGTACACGGAAACGATGAGTTCCCGTGTCCAACAGATAGAGGACACGCTCAGGATCATTAATGTCCAGGTCTCCGATCGAGGAGTATATCTCTGCCGGGTTACTGGCCCCACAGGCAATTACGAGGCCAGTGCCATCATCGAAGTTGAACGTAAGCTCATAGTATCTAAAAAAAAAAAACAAAATTCTCCTTTAAGTGCTATATATGTAAGTTATATTCAAATAACTAAGCAAAGCGTTTAAAAATATTTGGATTAAATAAATTTTTATTCTCCAAATTATATTTAAAAATCATGTGATATAAATCAGAAAAAAATGCACATTTTTAAATATTGCAAAAAAATTGGCAAATTACTGATTTTTCATATAAATCGATATAAAAAACTCATTTTTGTTCCAATTTTTTATTAATTCTGCAAAATCAAATTGTCATCTTTTTATTGTAGCTCGTGAAGCTCCAGTTTTAGAGCTGTATCCACAAGATATACAAACGGTCATCCTCGGCGGTTCCGCCGATCTTCAGTGTCGCGCAAAGGCCGGTTTTCCAGCGCCCGAGTTGCGATGGTCTCGCGTAGACAATCGACCATTCGCCTCCAACATTGAGCAACTTCCTAGTGGACTCCTCAGACTGTCGAACATCACAGCGAATGACGGCGGTGCCTACGTCTGTTCCGCGTCAAACGAAGTCGGTTCGACGTCAGTCATCGCGCATATCGAGGTGCAATCTATGCCTGTGATCACTGTCACACCGCAGCACGGTATCTTACAGGTAAAACGCGGAAGTCGAGTTCGTTTGATGTGCAGCGCGAATGGTCATCCACAACCCAATGTGGCTTGGAGCAAATATGTGAACGGAATAACGATACAGTAAGTTCACTTCATTATTGTACTTATGAACTAATAACAATTGTAGGAATTAATTTTTAATTATCTTAACTATTAATTTTAAAGCGTAAATTTTTACATTATTGAAATACGATTTTGTAGTGTCTAGGCAACAAAAGAAAATTTTATTACACTATATATAAATTATATTATGATATTAAGCATTTAAAAATTAAACTTAAATTACGATTTAACTTGATTATATCAATACTAGTTATTAAATCACATAATAATTTTGTGACATTATTATGATTTATAGGGACACATATAGCAGAACAGCAGCTACTCCTTTAAGTGCCGTTTACGAGATATTCTCTGTTTCACCCGACGATGAAGGATCCTACACTTGCACAGCTACGAACGCCGTAGGAATATCCGAAGAGCGTGTCCAAATCCGCATCGAAGATGATGACGATTATGTGCCTTGCACTGGCGATAGAGGCGATATTCCATGCGACGATGATCGACAGCGACCACAACCTGATTCTGCAAGTATTATAATTTTGTCGCCTCAATACACAATGACACGTTTTTAACAAAAAAATGATTTACAGAGAGACCCGAATCAAACAGAAGGAGGAGTATTGATTCCCAAAGATTACTTGAGAATCCCAGACGGTGGCAAAGTGGAGATGCGTTGTCAGGTCTTCGGACCAGATGGAGATCACATCTACCTGGATTGGAAAAGAAGTGATCATCGTTCCCTCCCAGAAGGTAGCACAGTGCACAATGGAGTGTTAAGTATCCCAACTGTTAATAGAAACGCTGCTGGAGAGTACATCTGTTTGGGCTTGGATCCTGCCGGCACAGTGCTCTTCCGAGCGAAATCTCATCTTGAAATTATATGTAAGTATGAGACGAGTATAAGACACATCAAACAAACTGCAAGATTCAAACTATATGGAATAAATAAATTTGAAATCGAATTTTTTTTTAACAGTTTCTTTAAGAAAAACTGCATAAAGATTAATTAATTTTTTTCTTCGATTTTAGCTCCACCAAGAATTGAATTAAATCCAACGCGTCAAACAGTAGGACCTGGAGAAAATCCATCTATAATTTGTACCGCTACGGGAGATGAACCTTTGCACATCGAGTGGAAAGCCATAGGACGTCCATTACCATATTCTGTATCGGACAGCGGTGGAATCTTACAATTCCATGGCATTACATATTCCGACGCTGGCAAATATGTGTGCAAAGCAACGAACGCAGCAGGAACAGCAGAAGCGGTAGCAGAAGTTTTAGTTAATGGTTAGTTAATAATCAGTTAGATTTTTAAATTTACAATGTATAAATTTTTTTTATTTTCTCTTAAATAATTACATTTACGTAAAAAAAATTATTTAATGTTAAAAGAAAAATCTAAAAATATATAACACAATTATATAATATATCTTAAAAAAATATATTTTTTTTTATGTGAAATTCAGCAAACAATCAACAGTAATATAACTATTAGTTATAATTCTTCACTCATCAATATAACTATAATATAATATAATATGTATTATTACAATTAAATATAATATAAAAAAATATTATTGAGTAGAAAATTATATAACTAATAATTATGTTACTAATAATTGGTGATTATTGAGAATATTCGTATATAAAAAACATTAATTGTCGTATTCGTACATAAAAAAAATATTAATTAATAAAAACGTAATATTTTTAAACATAATGATTTTTTAATATTTGGTAAAACAAAATAATATATTAAATATTCATCAAGCCTAAAATGTGTTTATTAAATATTTGAGGATTGCTCAGTGCAGCAAACTATAAATTAATATTTACGATTTGCAGAACATCCTTACGACAATGCAAGGATCCGCGCTGAACAAAGAGACGTAGTAACTCATGCCGGTAATTCTGTACGCTTACGTTGTGAGGTGCGCGAACGTGCGACGATTCATTGGAGTCGAGAAGGGCTACCGTTGCCGACCAACGCGCGAATCGGAGAAGATTACTTGGAGCTGACGCAAGTGAAACCGGAAGACAGCGGAAGATATATCTGTCAGATCCAGACGAGTCGCGGTGTATCCAGCGATTATATTAATTTCAACGTTTCTCGTAAGTTCAGCTTTGTTTTCACTAAATCTTGTCGTTTCAGCATCATTTCACAGATTTTTGTTTTCATTCGAATGCATCTATTGAAGATCGCAATACACACGCTAAATGATGTATCGCCTGTTGATAAATCCTAATTTTTGCCTTTAATTCTTTCGGGATACTATAATGTTATTCTGACTTTTAATATCCCGAAAGGATTAAATCCCAAAATGCTTTTTTTACAAAATACTTTGCTATTTCTCAGCGATTTTTCATCAATAGAACATTTTGGATTTCTGATTCATCTGAAGATTTCAATTTCTCATTCAGGACGCGACGGATATAAAATGCCAATTTCACATTTACCTTAATAAAAAAAAAGAAGCAGCACGGAATTATTTATCAAAAACTTAAATGATTCAAATTTATATATAATACATATTTAAACAATAACAATTTGAAAATAAGTCTATTATTTTATAAATTTATACTAATCCGCATCATTCATATCACTAACAAGCGCGCAGCAGATTATTCTCAGACAATACAAACAGCAAAAGACATCATGCGAAAGCATTAAAGGGAACATAAACAATCTGAAATTCAAAATTTTCTATAATCAACTATTGCGTAGATAAATTTTTTAAAAATGTAAGGATACATTATATAATATATAAATTACAAATTTGTTAAATATTAAATATTTTTTAAATATTTATTAAAAAATTTAGACTGGAACAATTCCCTCCGCCGCGGCATGATCGAACAGGTAGTAGGTTTCCAGAGACAAGGATGACCTAAAATAAAAAAAAAGAGTTTAAAACTATCTTTAATTGATTTTGGAAGTTTAAAGTAGAAAATACTAAATTTAAGACACTTATTAATTATACCTTCGAAAATACAAAATGAATATTAAAAACTAACACTACGCAATATCATGTTATACATTATCATACCACTCGGAAAAAATAATCTGTAACATTTTTCGGAACACAAAACGTAATTCAGTTAATTACTATTGAGATATTGCAACAAGCAGACAAGAAAAATGATAGTACCGATTTACCCCACTATCCTGCTTTGCCTCAATTTTCCCTAATTCTGGGCAAATTTGGATAGATTGTGTATCCCTAAAATAAAAATTAATCTACGTAATAGTTGACTTTAAAAAAATTTCGAATTTTAGAGTGAGAGTAATATGACTCCTTAAAAAATGCCTTAAATGTTTAGATGTCTCTTGAATTTTTGTATGGTTTGCTCTATAATGAGATCATATATGTATATTACAAACGTGGTTCCATGAACGTTTCCACAAGTTTAGGTTTTTTACAAAGCTCGCGTTGTGATTTAGTAGTTAATTTGCTTGCGGATTGCATGCCAGTGTACCGATCGCAGTGCAGGCACTGGGAGTATCAATGCAGAAGCCTACAATGCATTCCGATGGAATACTTTTGCGACGGCTATGTTCAGTGCAACGACGGTACTGACGAACGCTTCTGCCGCAACGCGCGCTATCGCCAATATCTTCAGAGACGACGCGGTTTGTTTTGAGAAATATGTGTGTCGTGTGATGTCCCGTAGTTCTCCTACTCGTAGTGAACTGTCCTTTCTTGCTTACTGTACGAACCCATGAGGAAAGGATACGGATTAAATTAAATTAAATTAAATTAAATTATGATGAAGACTGTTTGACCGAAGACACCAAGCTCGGTAATGTGTACAAATAAGTGAAAAGATTCTAAAATGTTACGAGTTTCCCGCCAATTATCTTTTTATAAAATGTAGGAGAATCTAGTGCGGAAGAAGTGCACCCGTATCCCATCCTTGTCAGCAGCAAATACGATATGTGTAAATCAACATACATATACTTCAGATTTTAGTTCGACACTATTTTTTTTTTGTTAAAACTTTTATTCTGAATAAATCTCTATGTATTCTTCTACAATCTTTGAATGCTAATATTAATTATTTCCTCAATAAGAAATAATTTTTTTTATTTACGTAATTTTTCCTGATGAATTTCAAACATGATATAAGGAATTTAGATATAGATACATCAAATAAAACGCTGCAAATGCATCTCGAAGTTCATTTTAGAAATCGATAAGTAGTATCTTAATGTTACGATGTGCAAAACAGGATATACATTTCCTAATTCTGCGATCTTAACAGATATAGCCAACATGCATAATTCGATTCTAGCTGCTGCAGTACCTTCAGTAAGCATCGAGATGTCTCAAGATCCAATAAACATCGGTGACACCGTTGATATACATTGCACATACACTGGAACACGTAATCCACGTTATCGCTGGACGAGACCGAATCATGTGAGCCTACCAACAAACGCACAGGAGTATGGCAACGTTTTGAGGCTAACTAATGTAGTCGTTAGTGATAGCGGACCCTACAGATGCACAGTTGACACATCCGAAGGCATACTCGCGAAGGACTTCAATTTGATTGTCCACGGTAATTAATAGACAAACAATTAATATTTATGTGACAAACATAGATAATGAACTATTTACATGAAAGATTACACGTATATTCTTCTACGTATATCTCTTTTAATGCACAAATATCTACTTTTTGCTAATGCCCACTCAAACTGCTACTAAAATACGTTTTATGTAAGTATAAAGCCGACGAATAATTAATTTTTTTTATTATGAAAATTATTGTGGACAAAGGATTTTATGATTTTCCAGGCGGAATCCTCGATGAACCAGCAATTGAAACCAAATTGGCGCCGTACGGATCAAGTCTGGAAATGGATTGCCGATTAGATCTCGATCCGCCAATACAATTTCAATGGAACAAACTCGGTGGACTTTTGCCACGTGACAGTCAGATTTACGAGGTACATAAAATGCGTATCATATACTTATTTCTATCTAATCAGGAATTTAATGATAATTTCCTTATAGAAATTTAATACTGGAAAATAGTGATTACTTATTTTGAGTATTAAAAATAAATAATTTCAGTATTAAATTGAATTTTTGTAAATGTTATATTATTTTAGTAAAATGTTTTATGTCATTCGCGATAATTTGATATATATTTTTCATTTTGCAGAACAAATTAAAATTAACTAATGTAAAGGCTGAAGACGCTGGAACGTATATTTGCTCCGGAAATAATGAAGAATCGCGAGTCGAAGTACCTACGGTGCTAGTTGTAACAGGAGTTGTGCCTAATTTTAGTCAGGCACCCGAAAGCTACATCGCTTTCCCTCCTTTACCTGACTCCTATCTCAAGTTCAATATCGAAATTTCTTTCAAACCGGAAAGTTACGATGGCATTCTGTTATACAACGACGAATCTGGTCATGGTGACGGCGATTTTATCGTTTTATCTCTAAATAATGGATATCCACAATTCAAGTAAATAAAATAAAATTTTAATAAATATGTAACAAATCGCGTCACGAGTAGCACCTTTTATTTTACTTGTAGAGTTCCAACAAGTATGTCAATTGACTTTTATCTGAAACTTTATTTAAATAAAATTTTGATTTAATTATATAAACTTAATTATATGATTAAAAATAATTTTTAATTATTTTTAATTTAAAAATAATCGACATTAAATTCAGTATAGAAATTGTAATAAAAAGTCGATAATTTCCTAAATGCGCGTTATTAACATAACGAATTTCTTAACAGATTCAATCTCGGTTCTGGACCAGCTGTTATTCGCGCGGATAAGCCTGTCACCTTGAGTGAATGGCACACCATTAAGATCCAACGCAATCGAAAGGAAGGAACGATGCTAGTAGACGGCGAAGGCCCGTACAAGATGGTCGCTTTAGGCAGACGCCAAGGTCTCGATCTTAAAGAACCCCTTTACATCGGTGGAGTGCCCAGTTACAGCAGAATCAACATGCAAGCCGAAGCGAACACTGGTTTCGTCGGATGCATCAGCCGACTAGTCCTCGGGGAGAAACAGGTCGATCTGATTGGCGATCAGACTGACAGCGTGGGCATTACGACTTGCGAAACCTGCGCCGAGAATCCCTGCAACAATGGTGGTGTGTGTCAGGAAGCAGCCACGAAAAACGGCTACACATGTTTGTGCCGAGCCAGTTTCAGCGGCAAACATTGCGACAACATCGGACAATCTTGCTATCCAGGTATGATAATTTATCACATTTTAATTTATACTTTTTATCCCGTTTACTATGACTACAATGATGTCTATCAATACTAATTACGATCTATTTAATAATTATTTTGTAATAATTATAATTATTAATCTTAAAAATCGCATGCATAATACATATGTGTATTAAATATTATTTTTAAAAAATTTTAATATTTTATTGCTAAAAATTAAAGTTTTTAAACAATAAGATTTATAATATTAAACACATTGAATGATGATATTAGGTGCCTGCGGAGAAGGTGAGTGCATCGATGAAGAAGTCGGCGGTTTCCATTGTTACTGTCCAATCGGGAAGACGGGACCAAGATGTGAGCATTCGGTAAACGTCTACGATCCAGCTTTCCATGACGACAGAGCTTTCATCGCTCATGAGACTCCAAAAGCTCTTAGACGGTAAGTACCTTTGCTCGATCGAACGCACGTGCACGAATTATTTCTTAATTGCACTTAGTCGATGTTAGAAGCGCACATGATGGAACATATTGCCACGGTGATTGTGTCTCATATTTATTTCATTTTGAGTTTTTTAAGTGATTATTTGTATATAGTTCACCTGCGAAAAATGAATGAAATAAAAAAATTATAATAAGACACACTCTGGAAAATTATTCTTTAAAATATTATAAGATATGAACAGTTTCGAATATAATTCATGATTAATAATTGTACAGTAACAATTGTACAGTTAGAAATAAATTTTATTTAATAAATTTTGTATTCTTCTGAAATTTTTGAAACACAAAAAAATTTTTATCTAGATATAAGAATATTATAAATATAAACATATATTATAAAAAAAATATCTTTACGCCTTTGACGAATTAACAGATTTAACTATAATTGGAATATAGGTACTAATTTCATTGTCAGTGCATATGAACATCCTCAAGCATCCTAATTACTAAAATTCTTTTCAGGGAAAGAGAGAGTTCGACCACTACACACAGTCGATCACGATTACGCAACGCACAAATTAGGAAACCACGATCAAGGCCACATCACCACAATAATTTGCACCACACAAAACATTAGCTAGACCTAGCACCAATTTTACGCACTCAGAGAATCATTACTTATCACAACAATAAACTTTTCCCTCCGTCTAATAAAAATTACCATACATAATGATCTATCTAAAATTTTTAAGATATGTTTATGCCTGTATCCGAAAAGATTAGTCAGCTCGATTTATTTTTGTGCCAATTTTTCACTGCCTATTTTTCTTTACGCATAGTGGCGATGGTTATGATAGTAAAAAGAATAAGCAATGAATTCTTAATAGGTAGTTTGCAACGAGCCTGCATAGTGCGTAGTTCCTTGTAATGGACATGGTGCTGTAACGTTAGAACAACAGTCAATATATATATATATATATTTACGAATTAGTAATTAATACGTTTTGTACAGCTTCTTAATTAATACATTTAACGCGTCACTTTAGTCATTATTAATTATTAAAAGTAATACGTGAAGTCACTGCCAAATCAGTCGCATTTAACAGTTAGTCCCCACTCAAGCTTAGAAAATGTCAAAGTCGTAACAATCACATACGTGTATCAGCATATGTAAAATGTTTGTACTTATATATCTAAGAAAATATATATATATATATATATATAT
>NW_017259583.1:4574552-4575729 GCF_001594045.1 Atta colombica
CTCAGCAGATTCATGCTATACGAATAAATATTTTTAAAGCAAATAAACAAAAGTCAATGTAATAAGTTACATACATTAATTTAAGTTAACATTTTATTCGATTTCATCACCTTGCATGTCTAAAAAAATATAAAACAAAGAGGTAAGTTTTAAGACAAAAACATTATTCATGTATTTGTTTTTACAGTTTATCTAAATGAGCTTCTATAAATGTACATATATGTATAAATCCTTTCCTGTCTATGTTCTTTTCAATCCTTTTGCACGTGTGCTTTTGTGTGCAAGTCGTAACAGATTTGATTGCCATTAAAAATTTAATTTCAATTAGCTTTTTTTTTTTTTGTAAAAAATATAAAGCAAAGAATAATTGGGTTATTCATATAAATATTTTACGCATAAAAACTAAAAATGTGTGGAAATTGAGTTTTATAATAAACAAATTAAATGAAAGACTAATATACGACATATATTGCTTAAGATTCTTTGAAAATATAAAATGATGTATTTTCCTTACCTGTTCTATACCTAATTCTAGGCTTAAGGTAGCCATGAGTTTTAATCCGGCGGACTCTGGAGACGGAATCTTGATGTATTGTTCTCAAAATGACGAAGGCCTCGGAGATTTTGCAGCACTCGTGATAAAGGATAGGCATGTCGAGTTTCGCTTTGATATCGGTTCTGGAATAGTGACAATAAAATCACCTCATCCCGTTCAACTTGGTGTATGGGCGCATGTGACAGTGAATCGAGATTTCAAGGATGCGAAATTGTCGGTGAATGGTGAACCATTTGTGGAGGGCAAGTCACTCGGAGCTGCGAGAACTATGAATCTAAATACACCTCTTTATATTGGAGGAGTTGATCACAGAAGAATCATGATCAATCGAAACGCCGGTGTTGATCGTAGTTTCCGTGGATGCATAAGCGAAGTAAGCAAAATTATTGATTATTTAATTAGATATCAAACTCCGTAATTAGTGTCTAGTATTATTATTTAATAACTTTATTTTTTTTAAATCATAATATCTCATAATATTTTTTGTTTTTAATTTATAAAGTTTTCTGAAAAATGTCTTAATCTTCAGATTTTATCTGTTCTTTTTATGGAAATTATATAATGAAGAACCTAGAATACTTTAGAATTTATATTGCGTTTATATATATATATATATATATA
>NW_017259583.1:4575829-4582930 GCF_001594045.1 Atta colombica
TACATATTTATAAAAATTGTTAAAAATTATATGATAAATTTTATGAAAAATTTTTTCTACAGAAATTTTCTATGAAATCTAAAAAACATTTTTTCTAAAAATATTAGTAAAATAAAATAAGCCTATTTTTTATTTTAATATCCGATATTTAATATATTTTGTTACTTTATCTAACTAAATTAATGGGGGCTTTCCAATAAAATCTTAAAGAAAAGCTATATAAGGAATAACATAAAGTATTACAATAAGATGAAAATATATAATAATTAACAAATTTCATTGCAATAGAGAACAAGAAACTCCATTTTTAATGGGTATTTGTTAAATTATATTATAGCTTGAAATTTCATCAGTTAGTTTGGATATAATGAAGTCATCAATCGACGCGGCTAATATCGAAGATTGTTCAGAGCCTCATCCGAATCAAACAATAATTCATACTATCACTACTCCAGCATCCACGCAACCGCCAACAACGTTGTATTATCCTTGTTCATCGAATCCTTGCATCCATGGTCAGTGTCAAAATTTAAACGATGATTATTCGTGTATATGCGAATACGGATACGCAGGCAGAAACTGCGAGAAGATGCAAAAGCAATGTGAATTTCTTACCCCATGTAGAAACGGTGGTACTTGTACAGATCTTCATGACTCCTACAAATGTGATTGTCGCCTCGGTTATAATGGGCAAAATTGCGAAAAGTGTAAGTACGAAAAAAATGTATACTATTTATTATATCTAAATTATAATTAATTATGCAAAAAAAAATTATTTTCCTAAATTTTTAAAAATATATGTGTACGTAAAAAAAAGATGAAAATTATTTTTCGTAACGCTTGTATAGATCTCTTTATATAAGATACGTTACAAAAAATGTCACTATAATAAAAACATAAATTAAATATGATTTAATTATATTATATTGTTGAAATCGATAATCGAATGATGAAGTATGCATGAAATATGGGGAGATCAAGGTTCGAATCTGGCTGAGACAATAAATTATTCTCAGATTAAAATGTTTATTAACATTAGATTATTAATAGAATTATATATTTAAAATGTATAATAAAATAATTAAAAAATAGAAATAAAATAATTATGAATAATGTGATTATATATTTATAGTGGCAGAGATTACGTATGATGTTGCCTTCAGAGGAGATGGCTGGCTGGAACTAGACAGATCTGTTATGATGCACGAAGAAGAACGTGAGGTTTTTGGTCTCGAGATCAGCACTAATAAAAGTTACGGATTGATCATGTGGCATGGTCAAACGCCGAACGATCTAATACCCAATGATTACATCGCTGTTGCTGTAGTAGATGGGTAAACCATATCGAGCGTACTTTAATAGCATTTATAGTCTATTTTCACTATTTTTTTAAATTCAATTGAATTGAAAAATTGCATTTTCTAATTAAAAATTTTGCATTGAGCAGTATTCTCACGAGCGTTTAAAGAACTAAATTTTTTTTTAAGGAATAGAACCGTCCGCTATTCTAATTTTAAAACATTTTGAATCTTTGTATATTTATATCATTTTTGTGTTTCCAGATATGTGGAATATCAATACAACTTGGGCTCTGGTCCCGCTGTAATTCGCATCACCGCCCAGCGCGTCGATGACGGAGAACGGCATAGGATAATCCTGAAACGTCAAAGAAGTGACGGTAGCATCGAACTGAATGGAGAACATACCGAAAGTGGTATCAGTGACGGACTTCAGCAAATTCTTGATGCAAGGGGTAACGTTTACTTGGGTGGTTTACCTGATTATGCAATGACTTACGGTAAATACCACGATGGATTCTCCGGTTGCATTTACACGCTGGAGGTGCAAGACTCAGGGGCTATCGACATCGGCGAGAAGGCCATCAGGGGAGTAAATGTCTCACCATGCACCAGGTAAACATTGCACCAGAATTAAAAAAAAACATTTTTTTCTCCAAATATGTAATTTCATAGTATACAATATATATTATTTATATTAAAAAAATCATTTCTAGTATTTGAAGTTAATTTCTTCTTACAGATCTTTAGATTTTTATTTTTTATTTAGTAAATTTAAATAGTTTAGATTATAACAAACATAACATTTAACTCAACAAATGATATACAAAATTTGATTTTTAATTACTTGTCAGTAATCTAATGTTAGTAATGTAATGAATTGTATTTTAAAATTTTTAGAGTGAATCTCATTCTGAAAAGTGAAAGTTCATTCTTCTCTAAAGACTTTAAATTGAGTCATTTTTTTAAAGATTAGTTCACTTTTTACTCTTTAAAGTGAAATTTCACTCCAAAGAATTTAGAGAAAATAGAAATTATTCAAACAAATATTATATTAATTGTTCAAATAATTTCTACAATTCATTTAGAAATATGAATATAAATTATATGCGGTAACGTTGAACATCATTGGATATTTATTTCGCATGCTGCTCAGAGTAAGATGGATACCATCTTCGCTGGTATTCACAGATGCGGATGCGGACGGATTCGATGCGTTTGTACCACCGCCGCCGGTGAACATTATTCATCCGAAACCCGCGTCCAATCTTGCCGCGTACGACATGACGAGTTATTCATTATTAATTATACTTCAAAATTTGATCGCTTTGACTAGGGACATTAAGGAACAAAGTGTACTTTTCACGCTGTTATGCATAGATGCAGTTAACGTTCTCAACAGCTTGTTAAGCTAAATGAATAGAACATTATCAATTTCACTTGTCGGAAATACATATTTCCCTTTAGACCAAATCATGTTATTATCAAATCACGCTGCAAATGTACAGTATTCT
Organism: Atta colombica; assembly: GCF_001594045.1. Classification (NCBI taxonomy): domain Eukaryota; kingdom Metazoa; phylum Arthropoda; class Insecta; order Hymenoptera; family Formicidae; genus Atta; species Atta colombica. Next base: position 4,578,642 of record NW_017259583.1, read on the forward strand.
TTAAAGGGTATGTATTTCTGCGAGTTTGCATAATATGTACAGCTAATAAATTTGTAAATTATTTAATGCTTAATACCGACGTTGGAAGTAACACGGCGAAATTACGGTATGTCACTTTCCATCATTTCTTTATTCTTTTACAAATATTAATGTATTCGACATTCATTACTAATGCATAATATGTAAACTTGTTTTTAAATTAATTAACTGAACAAACAATTCTAATATTTTTAAAAATTTATCATATTTTAATTTTTAGAAGACGAAGATCTATTTTTGAAATCTTATTAATTATAATTAATTATAATTAATTATAATTAATTTTTTCTTAAATAATAAGATTTGTTATGATTCATTTTTTATTGTATTTCTTATCTCAAAATATGAGATAAGAAATACAATATACTGTATTAGCATCACTGTAATGGATTTTTCGTTCTGTAAAATTTAAATTTATGAAGATTTCTGAAAAAAATACTTTAAACTCTCATGATTTTACAAGTTTCTTTCAGAAATCAGAAAAATTTTAGAAGTCTTAGAATATTTCAGAATTTACTGATGAAAAATTATAGAAATGTAGATTTTCTGAAAAATATTCCAATTCATATTAAAAAATCTGAGAAATTCTTTAAAAAGTTATAAAATTATACAGAACTCTAAAAAATTTTAAAATTTACATAAAAATTATAAAAAATTATATGAAAAATTTTAAGAAAAATTTTTATGAAAGTATCTATTAATTTTATGTTTTTTATTTTGCAGTGATCGAACTGATAGACTTCCTACTCGTGGTGACCTCGAAAGATATTGAAGAGAAGAATCGCATTTGCATCTAAGAATCTATACCGCAAATTCGTATCCCTTACGAACGGTTATAGCGTTGATGTAAATGTCGTATTTAAAGCCAAATATGTACGTTAAATTTTTCATATATATCTAATATTTTGAGAACATTAGAAATATGAAGGATCAAAAGCAAATCTGTTATTACAGCTAATCAAACGTTGTCGAAATATTGTGTAATATATTAAAGACGCAACTTTTCGATTAAAGCTATTTGGTTTGATGAGGAATTCTGCATATATGCAAAAATCGAAAAGTAAAACGTATTTAAAATGCATGTACTTTTTTGATGGTTTATCATAAATGATCTGAGGTAACATGTGAAAGATACGAAAGTAACTTGCTAAACGAGCAACAAACCAATTTTATATCCATAGATACAGAGTCTATCTGCACTAATATATTGCTATCGATATTTTATAATAACTATAACGTTTTATACCGCTTTATTTGTACAAAACGAGTAGATACAATTCAATTCGCAACTAACAAATTATTATTTTAAAAGTGACAGATTTATGCTCATCTAGAATTCTTTATTTACTATCAGTTGCAATGTAAATACAAGAAGGATATAGCAATTAAGCTTCTCATGTCTTTCCTGTTTCTCCTCATTCTGTTTTATGTAATCCACCGCTTCGCGGTATCTTATTTTTGCGAATCAGCTGAACGACTTTGAGCAGCTGATACAGTGATACGAAAGGAAAATATGTTGATAATGATAAAGTACATTAGTTATAATTTTTCACTGCCACGTGCTGATTTATTCATATTTATAATACGATAATAAAATTCTGCGTTATATAGGAAATAAATCCTATTATTCACTAGTGTATGAGTGTAATCAAAGCTTTACTAAGACTTTGATATATCTACCGTTATTATATCAGAAAGACAATAAATTCTCGTCATTTCGTTATAGAAACGATATTAACAATTTTTCTATAATCAATATTAGATATCGAATTTTTACACTTGAAAAGAGAATGCACATTTATATATGTATAATGCGAAATGCATAAGTTACGGACATTACTCTTTATTAATACCTGAAAAACGAGAACTTTGAAACAAAATACATACATCAACAATCAAATATAGAGGATTGATGAACTTGATTGATTCTGCAAATCCAGATTGCACTCATACCATGATGAATACTTATCATTTACCATATAATATACGCATGTAGGTGCTTAAATGTGATTTTTAATGCAAGGGAATAACAGCCGAATAATCAAGGATAAATGAATAAGTAATTGAACAGTATCATCGAATGTACGTTTTTTTTATTAAAAAAATTTAATCAGACTGCGTGATATGTAAACGAAGAAAGTTACATACGAGAGAATAGTAATAGGGATAAGGATGGCGTAAGTAAAAAATGTGTGTTGCTACATATATAAAATTTATATCGAATAGATTATGGAAAACTCGCGTATAAAGTAAACAGTAAGCGTTCTCTAATATTCTTTATATTTGAGACTTTATGAAAGTAAAACGTACAATTTATATATAATTTGATAATAATTGTTCGACCATCAAGTTATATCATCTCTATCTACAGAATATATTAATTTATAGATTATAATTTTCCAAATATCAGTTAAAGTGCAATATTTACTATATAAAATAACATTTTATTGTTCTCAACGATTAAAACAATTGATTTTAATCTTTTTAAATCATTGAATTATATTAGATATACTTACAGAGACGGAATGTTTTAATATATCAGTATAGCTTGCTGCATAATTAACTTTCAATTAAATACGTTTTCTCTGCAGTGTATCCGTGTTCAATACATTTTTATGAGTCTGTCATTTTTCTACTTTTTACTTTTCCATGTGATTCTATTCATTCCGTCAAAAAGTATCATCTAATTTATACAATTATACTTTTCAATGATCTTCGTATAGAGTATCCCAGTTTAATCTAGTTAATTTTCTCCGAAATTATTGATGACATAAAAAGATGATTTCAGATGAAAATGGAACAGCCTCGACGGCATTTTGGTCACATTTTTTTTTCTTCTATGAGAATGTGAAGTGAAGATGACCTTCATATCCTTAATTTTGATGTCTCCATCGAAGAAAAAATCGTAACCAAAATATGTTCTCCTTGAAATCATTCCACTCTTATTAGAAACTTTTTTTATATATTACTAATAATTTCGGAAAAATGTAATTGGATTGATTCAAATAGAACACAGCATAACATACGTACTGCAATATGTGCATTGCCGACATTTAATGTTTCGTTAATGTATTCCTTACGATACGTAATTCGATTAATAAACTAAAATTATTTTATATAATGAAAAATAATGAAAGCGAATAATGAAAAAAGAATGTCATTAAACGAGATATTGCCTTTAGATATTATTTGAAGAATGGAATACCGAAATAATATATCATAGCTCTTGTGGAATTTTCTACATTCGCTATGATTCTATTATAACACATTGTAAATGATCATGTACAGAAAAAAACCGATGCATATACTTGTATAATTATATTCTAACACATCTTAATCTTACATCGACATCGAATGAACGCTTTTTGATGTTCATGCAAACGTTATTAGTTACATAATAATGTAATATGTATGTATATTGCATTATTTGTACAGGGTGCAATAACAAATATTCCGGTCTGAAATGCCTTTTTTACGCGACTGCGACGTTTGGATGTGAATAATGCCAGTGGCATCCTAATTAGAACACCTCAATTAAGAGCAATGTTTCAGGTATGGTAATAGCTAATATTGCTCCACCCTGTATTATAAAATCATACTGAAAGTATCTACCATAATATATATATGTAGTCTATTGTTACATAAAATTCTTCAAAGAAAATGAGACAATAAATTATAATTTTGCTAACAAATTATGTGCTTTTATTTCATTGTGAATATTTTTATGAATAATTAATAATTTGTAATTATTTAATTCTAAACAAAGATTTTAAGACTCCTGAGTACTCACTCCAGCCATTGAATCATAATCGAGAAATGTGTCATAAGCGACACATTGATTTTTCTTGCATATCATTTGTAAATAAAGAGAATTTGGATGAAATGAATATTTTATATTAATTTTATTAATAAAATTTTATTAATAAAATTGAATATTCATTGTACAAAGACATATAATGATAAAAACTACATACTGATACATATGTATATCACTAGACCCCAAAGACAACCTTAACCAGCGTTTATTTACATAATTTTACAAAACTTACATATTATTATTTTTATATTATATATTAGCATATATCGTAAATGCTAAGTAACAATTACGATATTAAACCTGAGTTTCCCATTCATATAACAAATTTTAAGACAAAAAATTTACGACTAGACAAGTAAATTGGCATCAATACATTATAATATGTATACATAAATTACATATCACAATTAAAATTATTTAAATAATAAATGAA
>NW_017259583.1:4583030-4591381 GCF_001594045.1 Atta colombica
TGCATTCTTTTTTATCTGTTAGATCTTTTTATAAAATATATGACTACACTAGCACAGGATGCTATGAATTAATCTTATATCCAGAAATAAATGGAAGCCCAGTACCTACTCTTCTTTGATATTGAACATAGTCTTCACCGAAGAAACTTAACAAAGTCATTTCTTCAATCAGAACACGATCATGGAAAAAACTCCATGACATCAGTGCGTATGCAAAGAGGCATAGTGGATTTTGAAGTATTAACTGGAATAAAAATTTATGAATGTTAATTAAAAATTAAGTAATAAAAGTATAGAACGAAATTGTAAAAAGTATAGAGCCTAATTATAAAAAATTTATGATATCTCACCTGCGTTCCTATGGACCAATAAAACCATCCTACATAACTAGGATGTCTACAAAAATTATATACACCATGTGTAACAAGCTCATGATTGTTCCTTTTTTCATTTTGCACAACATGGTTAAAATTGTGTCTTGCAGTACACATTGCTAATTTTCTTAAAATTTCACCAGAAATACATAACATTAGACCAAAATAACACACGAAGGAAGGTCTTTTCATTAAGTTGAAGTAATGCCTCTCTATAATAAACTCCATCCAACTGAGACATGCTGCTATCCCATATGCTATGCTATGATTAAGGATGAAACTGTCGATCGACAATGCAGCTGGATTTGACCAGGCAATAGCTAAAAATTCCGTATAATGAAAACTCGCTAATACTGTTGTATAAATGCCAAACACCTGCCATGATGGTGGAGCATTGATTGATACTAAAATACCAATTCCAAAGATATATCCAAGAAATAATGCTCTGATTGCAACCTGTAAAAAACATAATAGCATATAAAATTTTATGTATTATAATACATAATATAACATGATAATGAGACAACTTACTTGATAAGCAAAACCACGAAATGCCAGCAATGCAGACATATTTATAAGTATGTACTGTACCGCATGTAAAAGCCAAATATTTGTAAAATATGCGACATAAATATCGAATCCTAACCTGAATTGCAGTTCAGGGAAAAGGGAGATTAAACCTGCTATAATAAAACAGAATAAACTGAGAGCTCCTTCGCGACACATTTTCCTCATGAAAACCTCTCGACACTTTTGAAATGATAAACGATAGTCACGATTGGTCACGATAAACAACGTGACAACATATCCAATCAACTCTCCAGCGAATTCTCAACTATTTATAATAATTCATGGCTCATACGTTTTTTTTTTTTATAATAGAAATCTTGCTTTATATTGGCAGTAATATATTGCTTAACACTGTCAAATAGGAAGAATTAAAAGTCAAAGTTTTTAAAATATAAGAGCAAGGCAATCAAAATTATTAAACAAAAAGTCCTTACGTCAAACTTCTCTTTCTCTTTGTTTTGTCGATCACTGCACTCTGCACTGCAGTTGACTGCAGTGCCGTCACATGGTCGATACTAGTCAGTGATCAATGACTACCTTTACGATTTACGCTAAAGTCACAAAATCGATGTTATAAAACTGGCCAATCACAGTCATTCCTTTCTTCAGAGGAATTAGCTGTGGTTGGCTAGTTTTCATAACATTGATTTTATAATTTTGGCGTAAATCGAGCTATATAAATGTAATCTACGTCCCTGCAGGCAGTCACCGACGAAGTATTATTAGACTGCCAAAGAAAATTTTTTTGTTCATCAAAAAGACCTGGGAAAGCCCAATCACAATTAAAGGGCGTTGATATTATCAATTGTTTTGGCTACAAATACGATATAAGAAATGAATTAAAATGTCATTATATTTTCGACATTTCTAATTTGACATTAAAAAGGATCGTACTTGATCATTAAAAAAAATATACACATAAGAAATATTTTCTTTTCAAAATATTCAAGTTGAATGACTCACCGTGAAACAATACTTTATTTTAAGTATTTATGTAATATCAATTAAGAAATAAGATAAACTATATATTTTTTATATGTATATATATTTGCGTTTTTATAATATATTATAAAGTCCATAAAAATTATTAAATATATTTTACTTCTTATAATTATATAATTTGTACTAACATAGAACAATATGTATCAAAGAATAACATAATATTTAAGCAGGTACATAAAGTAATTACCTAATCGTTTGACATAAATTTATTACTTACTACATTTAGAAGTATGGTGATATCAACATGGTTTAGATATTGATAACACATAAGAGTTTACAAGAACATAAATATCTTTCCATGCAAAATAATTTTAAATTTTGTAAAAAAAAATAAAATTAAAATTCTTTATACAAAACAAATTAAAGTTTCTTATCCAAAATAAAATATTGTCAATAATATAATAAAATTTTATCTTTTTTTATAACCTTTTTTATAAACATGATTTCAGCGTAATTGGAGGGAAAGTTTTCTTTATGCTTATAACTTTAGCTTTCTTGAAATCCATAAAATAAAACAAATTAAACAAATCTTTCCTCGTATTTTTAAAACCATAATTATACAACAATCTTATACAATATTTCACATCCTCGAATCTGTTTTCCATTTCGGCTATTTTCAAGATACCACTAAATTTATTGGAACAAAAATGTTAATTTCTTATGTTATCCAATTAAAAACATTATTATTACTTACCTGTCTTTCAGAACCCTATTGGCTTCTATTATATAATCGTTAAGATTAGATCCTATTAAAGAGAGACAAAATACAACGTGTATGCTGTTTGTTTGTAATGGAGTAGAAGCCATATCACAAGCTTTCACTCTATCATTCAGAGCAATGAAATGTACCACATGAGGAACAGAAGCAGCGAGTCGTGCTTCACCACATCCAAAATCAGCAATTATGTTGTCTGTTGGTCTACAATTATTAAGACATTATAATATTTAGGCTCATGTAAATTTTGTTTAGCAATAAAGCATAATATACAAACAATTCTAATCGATGATATTATAACATCCAATGGATTCATTGTCCATTGTTCAAGTTGCCATTTACATCTGATAAGCCTTAAAATCATCAAGATTCCATTTAAAATAATGCTTAGATTGCGAACTGTCATTATTGCATAATACCTCTTTATAATTTTAAATCTAGTTGCTTTTAACTGTGTTGTCATTTTATCTTTAAAAGCATTATTTCTGCATTATTTCCGACTTTCTAGCAAGCATTTCTTCTAATTGTTTAATTTTTCTCATGTGTTTGTTCAACTTTAACAACTCATCTTTATTTTTTATATATGCACTTCTTTAGCTGACATTCGTTTCATTTTTTTTTCAATTATCTTTTTAAGTTTCTCAATTTTTGTCATTTTATGCTCAAAATTAATTGATTCTTTTACACCTCTTTCTAGTTTCTTGTTTCTTTCATCGACTCTTACAGCGACTCTTACATTTTTATTTGCGTGTTTAAGATTCATCTCCAGCTTCGTTTTTTATTTTTTTTCTTGTTTTCTGATTTATTACTAGTGTTAATTGATAGTTCTTGAAATATCTTTGATGTTTTTTCATCCTTTAAATATAATATGTTGTTAAAAAATCTGATTTCTTCATATCATTCATACCAAATTTATTTTTCATTTTATTATCTATATTATTCTTCATTAGAGCATCTGATTCTTTTGTATCTTTTACATTAGATTTATTCCCAGAATGCTTTTTCTTCTTTTTGTTCTTTTGCTTGCTTGTAAGTATATTTTTATCTATTTCATTAGATTTACTTGATTTCTTTGAATCATGTATGCCATTTAACAATTTTTTTCATTTCTTTTTCTGTGTTTCTAAAACAAAAAATTAAAAAAAATCATAATAATAATATAATTAATATGTATATAATTTTGTTAATTTAATAACAATAAATATTAATAAAACAAAAATGTCATGCTCCTGTTTTAATAAATTATTATGTGTTTTATAAATATTGTTACTGAGTTTTAATAAAATTGTTTGGAAATTACGTACATTAAGGAACATCATCCAATAATTTGACTTTGACATATTATATGTTATTAAAGTCATGATCCTAAGTATATATAACTTTACCTTAACAACCTCTGATAGTTTCTGAAATATTTAAAGAATAATTTTAGTAGAAAATTTTGATCTAAACTCTGATGATCTCAATCTTGACATGAACATGACCTTGACAATATATCAAAGTTGAAATCATGGGAGTTCGTTCTCCAAGATAAAAATTTTATTAAAATTAAATCTAAAAGCACATTCAATTTACTGACTCAATCCGACTCCGATTTAATAATCTGTTCTGTTTAGGTGTAAAAGAAGAGTTTAACTGTGCAAGGAATGCAGCTGAAAAGAGTAAACCATTATCCATTGACTCAAAGCAGAGTCGAATTAGTAAATCAAATTTGCTATGAATGTCTTAAAAACTATAATAAGATTATTATCTAGTTGCTAAGGCTAAGTTACTCGCAATTAGAATCATGACCTTGACATACGTCAAGATCAAGACATAGTATCCTTTAATATGTATACATAATTATAGATTATTTTCAATTAGAATACTATTAGCTATATAGTTAGCTATTGATACATCATTATTTCGGTGTATCATAAATTGGAAAGTAAAATGGCGAAAATAAAGATAGGAAATCGAGTATATACGGAGAGAGTGATGGAATCATTGATGAAGCTTCTAGAAAGCGTACATTAGAATCGCGAACGTAAGAGGCATTTACTTCTTCAAAATATTTTTTTCCACCATTCTAATTTATGCTCCTGTTACTCTTCTTACATTTGTGTGTAGATTATATTCGAATTATAATTTTTTTCAGGGAAATGAGGGAACGAAAGGGCTTATACATATTACATATGATATTTAAGAAACCAAACGGACAAAAAAAAATATATATACATATATAAATCGATTACCTTAATGACATATGTGCTAATATTTTTATAGCGGCTTCTTGATCCTGTGCAGTTTCTCTTTAATTTAATCATTGTTTTATCAAATTAAAAATATCCTAATCACTTAACGTAATCAATCCATGAAACGATCGTTGACGATCATTCAAAACTCGTTCCAATTTCCAACAGTTCCAACTCAGGCTGGTCAAAGTCTTACTACAAATGTTTTGAAGCATTTGATGACCAATTAGAAGAAAGAACTTTATAAACTGGACCAATTAAAAAAATGCTTCAAAACGTTTGCAGCATCGCATTGAACCTTCAGTCCCATTTCGATGGGCGTTCAAAAACTCTATCCTCGGCGACCATGCCGGTCTTTTTACTATTAGGATTATTCCATACAATTTGCATAGCCGCATAATCATATGCATACAAAAAATTATCCAATCACATTTCTGTCATAAAGAGAATGGTAAAATACGATTGGATGATTTTCTTTATTTTCTACATATGTTTATGCGACTATGCAAATTGTGTAGAATGACCCTTATGGTCGCAGCACAGACTTTCGCATAATGCACAATACATAGTGCATAAAGAAATCAACCAATCGAAATCTTTCTTTTTTAGAGAATAGGAGGAAAGGAAAGATTTTGATTAGTTGTTTCGCTTATGCATTGTGCGTTATGCGTTATGCAAAAATCTGAGCTGCGACCTTTACTATTGAAACCGCTTATACACTACCGCCAGTACATCTATTTTCAGTTTGGAAACTATGTGACTACATACATTTTCTGACACTATCGATAAAATCATATCGTGGATAATAGATGTGTTCGTCTCTGTACTAAATCCTCAGGATAGAAACGTGCGACTATTTTTCACTGTGCCCTGAACGACAAGATACTATTAAAAATCCTCGGCCCTAGGCAAATTTTCGTGACTATATATTATATAAAAGCTGTATAAATAAAAACGCATATTTTTAATGATATATTATCTTTTATATTTTGCCGAAAAATTAAAATTTTTCCTCTGCAGTTACCTCTATTGATAATTAAACTCGGATGATATCATTAAAATCACAGTTTTAAATAAAAATCGTATTATTAAATTTTAAATACATATATATATATATATATACATATATTTACAAAACTAATAAATTCTATCATTAATACCGTATTACTAATTTATTATTCTTTCACTTAATCACTTAAATTTTAACAGGCACACGAATTTCCAAGCGCCGAACCATCTTTAACAGCATCTTGTCGATGCCTGATTTGATAATCATGAATTTTGCATGGTTTATCTTTTCTCTTTTTCTTTTCAATATGAAGAGAAAAGGAAGAAAGATAAATCGTGTAAGAACTTTAGCTAAAAAGAACAGATTTAATATTTCGTCGATGACATATCATGCTACTATATATTTTTCTCCAATTTTTTTAAGAATTGCAGAATACAGATGTTTTTGTAATGATGTCAATAGAGCACAATTTTAATGGTATTATATTAATGACATATGTTGCTGTAACGTATGTATATTATATACAACGTATATTATAATACGATGATTACTTATATTTCGTGAAACGATTTCTGAAACGATAATAATGGACAACATCAAGTACATTTATCATTTGCCATTTTCCGAACGATCAGAATTTTGTAAAATTATGAACCAAAATGATAAATGGGAGGAGCTGGCAGGTATGTTAGCAGGCAATCTCTTGAAAAATATATGTTTCATGCTAATCTATTTGTTTATTATTAACCTATTCATCTCATTTACTTGCTTTCATGATTCTGCATTATATAATATTATGCTTATTTTTTAATGTTCCCATTTTATTTAGCAATAGCCAATTGTTTTTAACAGAATGTACAATAATTTATATATATTATGTGCAAAGCTAGTATTTTTATATATAGTTACCTTTTTTTATATTAATATAATGTTGATAGGTATTTGGATGCAATATGATGTTTTAACGATACAGAGTTTAAGAAAGGAAAAAAATCCCACAGATGAACTCTTGACGCTATGGGGCCATTTCAATCATACAATAGCAGAATTGTTTGTATTATTATCCAGAATGCAGCATTATCAGGCAATGGTGCCTTTATTACCTTTTGTTGAACAGAAATTTCATCGACTTTTCTACAATGGAGAAGCCAATTTGCAAAATATGTCACGCAAGCAGTTGGTTAACAAAAATACTAAAGATTTAAAGATTGGTACACAAAACTTTAATCAACGTGCACTGCCACAGCAAAGTGTCAATAAAATTTTTAATCAACCAACAGCACAATTGGGTATTAGTCCAAGCAATTCCAATAATTTATTGGTAGCTACGCCAGCAGCTGCTGCTATTTTTTTACAATCTCCACAAAATACTGGTAGCAATGAAAAAAAGATCAATGAATCACCATTACCAAAAACAGAAACTACTTTGCCACAAGCAAGTTATAGTGAACTGGCTATTGCCACGGATGGATGGAATCAGCACAACATATTAGGAAAAGGTGGTTTTGGAATAGTATACAAAGGTATATATCTAATTTATATTAACATAAATAGCTTAACAGTTATAAAATTAAAATATGACAAAGATTAAAGAAGACTTTAAAAAAATATGAATGGAATAGCTTTAATTTTTAAATAACTGAATTTTTTTAAATGGATATTTGTTATACACATTCTAATTGACTTTAAAAAAAGCAGATTAGCAGAATATCTGATTGAAAAGAATTATTTATTTATTAATTTATATTTATGGTTTTCATACCGTATATTATAGGTTTTTGGAAAAATACCGATGTTGCAATAAAGAAAATCCGACAAAAAGGGTCTGATTCAGATGAAAGTTACATATTGCAACTCCAGCAATCATTGAAAGAAATAAAGATTTTGAATTCTCGTACTCATGAAAATATCTTACCTTTATATGCATACAGTTTTGGTGGCGAAGCACCATGCTTGATTTATCAGCTAATGAAAAATGGGTCTTTGGAAGATAGACTGCTATTAAGACAAAAGACTAAAGCGTTAACGTGGATGCAAAGACATGAAATTGCTAAAGGTATAGCGCGCGGATTACAATACTTGCATACTATCGGTGACAAACCATTAATTCACGGTGATATTAAGAGCGCAAATATTTTGTTGGATAAAAATTTCGAGCCTAGGATTGGCGATTTTGGTTTAGCACGGGAAGGTCTTGAAAAAGATAGTATGAAGGTAAATAATTAAATGCTAAAAAATTACGAGACTTTCTTAGATTTTATGATTATTTAAGAAAATATATATTAAAAAATATATTAAAAGATATAATTAGCATTCTGATATAATAAGCAATTATTTTGAAAAATTATTGATAAAGTATATTTCAATAATTTTTTTATTTAATATAATATACACAACATAATTAATAATTATAAATATTAATAATTAATAATTATAATTATAAATAT
>NW_017259583.1:4591481-4592471 GCF_001594045.1 Atta colombica
GGTACAAGACCTTACCTGCCCGAAGAATTTTTACGCGACAAAAAATTGTCTTCAAAAATAGACACTTATAGTTATGGTATAGTCTTATTCGAAATGGCGACTGGTCTTCGGGCTTACGATGATATACGCCCTGAGAAGTTATTAGTAGATTTAATTGAAGCTTGGAAGGATAAAGATATTTCTTTATTGATAGACAATAAAGCTGGTGAAGAAAACAAGCAAGTTTATAAAAATTTAGTATCTATAGGAAAATGGTGTGCTAATGGGTTGGCACAAAATCGACCTGAAATGATACTTGTATTTCAAACATTGAATGATTTATGAAATTTAATATTGGATAATATATTGTGAAAATATTATATATATCATTGTTATGAAATATAATTATATATTATCAATTTTACTGACAAATTTTAATTTTACAAAATTCATTAACATAATTTATGTTATTATATTCTTATCTAAAAAATTTAAATAAATGGACTATTAACTGTAAGAGAGTGTTTATATTGGCTGTAACCGTATGTCGTAATCTGAAAGAATTGACTAATCACAGTCAAATATTCCCCTCTCATTCGATGATAAGAAGGAAATATTCGAAGATAATTGATCAATTTTTACAGATTATAAGCACACGATTACGATCAATATAAACGCCTAAATTATATTTGATACAAAGAAAAAATATTTTTATTAGGATTTATGTTTTTCGACCAACTTCGCAATATTTTATGCTTGTTGTAAAAGTAAATGTTAAAACAATTTTTTTATAATATATGAAAAAAAAAAAATAAGCTTAAAATTAAAATTAAAATCGGTTACACAATAATTTTTTTTTTTTAACATAATGCAGAGACCTTAATGGAGTATACCCACGTTTCGTTCAATCTTACTACATTATTTTGTACAATTATCAATTACAATTTATATAAATAATTTTTTTATGGGAAAAAATGTTTCATATATAATTATATAAAATTATATATAATT
>NW_017259583.1:4592571-4596185 GCF_001594045.1 Atta colombica
ATACATATTAAAAATACATATACATATACATAGAAACTTAATAAATTTGAATAATCTAAATATATATTAGGTGTAATAAAAAGAAATCCATTATTTTTCCATTCAATTTCATGCAAAAATAATGGATTTCTTTTTACTATACCTAATAATAACATTGTACACAATTGCAATTTAAACTTAAAATTACAAATATTATAACTTCATGTTTAGATAATATTATTACAGTAATTTTTTAATTGAGTATAAAATATAAAAAATTAAAAATGTATATGATAAAATTATTATATTTAGATACAGTTTCAAAGGTTTTCTTGTTTAAATTTAAAATGTGTCATTATTTGCATTATATATACAATATATATCGAAAATATGCTCAGTAATATCCGTTTATATCTTCTTTGCACTAGTATGATTTCACACACACACACACACGCGCGCGCGCGCGCGCGCGCGCATATATATATATATAAGTTTCCGTCATTGTAAAAAAAATTCCATCGATATTCGCTTTATTTCTAATTAAATTGATGCGAATCGTGTATCAATGATATGTGCAAATTTGCAAAAAAAAATAAATCTTCATGTTTCCATGCAATGATATGCGATTGCAAATATTTTATACTGTGGCACCTAATTATAATAATCTGTCAAATAGCTTTGTGATGCGATCTTCTTGAGCGGCGATACAATATTGATGGAAGTATAATGGCCATTATACAAGGGTACCTTTAAATCGGAATTGTCGTTAATCATTTCCTGCTCCTGTTGCTGTGGCTGATTTAATATCCACACAATAGATATCAGCGATAACATTAACGTCATCACTCCAATTATACCAAGTAGATACATGAATATTATCTGTGCGATCGGTAATATTCGAAGTTCCAACTTCAATATGATTGTCAAAAAAGTCGATAACGACGTAATGGACTGCAAGGAAGAGATTTGTTCACTGCACGATTCGTTTAAAACATAAACATAAATTCATAAGAATATATATATATAATATTATACTAGTTACTATTATAACTATTATAAATTTCATTTATGCTTTTACGCAAACGTATGTACATTTCTCTAAAAATATTTTATGAATACATAAGAATATTATCATATTTTATATACATTTATTAACACATTCATTGTTATTAGAAGCTATGAATTACGAACACGAAAAGTAAAAAGTCCTAAAAATGTATGCAAAAAATGTAGAATTTTAAATAAAACTTTACATGCTGAAAGAAATGAGAAGAAAAGCATTTTATAAAATAAATCAATAAATAAATTTTAACAATAGTTATTAGAAATGACTCAATAACATAAAACATAAATAAGAAGGAGCATATAGTCACACGCAAGATGTTTTTTGCACAAGTCATATATTTAAAAGTAAAAACGTCAATCATGTCCTGACCATCATCAATCCGAAAATTATTCTAATTCCTCGATCTTTTTTTAATCTGTCCATCTTTTGTAACAATGGAAGTTATTCATATTCAAATATAAATTTTTATTTTTCGGATTTGAATTTTACATCTCAATTGGTTTTTATTATTTAATATCTCGCATTCTTTTATTTGTAGAGGAAAGTCCCTATTATGAGATAGGCGCCTAATATGAGATAATGGCGTTCTGCTAAATAGACGCTATCTATTGGCTCCATTATGAATTTATTGTTCTTGGATTGAAAACTGTTTAATAGAAAATTCATTATTACATCATGCCTGTAGTCATTGTAAAAAAAAGATTTTAGAATTTGAATGTCTTCAAATTTCATTGAGATGAGCCTTTAAATATTGTTTATTTTTTAATAAATAAATATTTGGCAATAAATTCTTCATGTAATGATAGGGTAAGGTCGAACTAAATATGAGATATATTGAACTGCTTAATTACAGAAGTTAGATTTGATGATCGTAAAATTCCATAAGGCATGGAAATCGTAATATCCAGAATATTTCTAATATGAAATAATCCATGCTCCTGTATCATAGTGAAAATCGTTGCTAAAGTATAAATATTATTGTACAATAATAAAAAGGACAACTGGAATGAACGTCGAGTGCCTATTTCTGCGATGATTTCAACTGAAGACGAGTTCTGAGTATAATGTATCGCATTCTCATTTTTCGCGCTTGGCTGTGTTTGAGATTGTATTTAAGAAACATTAAATAAAGTTTTTTAGTTACATTACTGATATATTTTGCGTTTTACTATCGATTTCTCGGGGCATTTCATATTAGGAGCACAATTTTTTGACTTTGCTTACTTTTTACATTTCTTTAATTTAAAAAAAGATTGAATTTAAATTAAATTTTATGTAATATTATCTTAAAGCTTATTAAATTCCCTTCAAAATGACCTATTATTTTTTAAATTCTGCCCATAAACTTCTAGCATTTATCCGAAATGATCTCGGTTTCTCACAATAGATGCCTTTCCTCTACTGATGATAGTCAAGACGTGACCGAACATTTACATTTTTACAATTTTAAATATATGACTTGTGCAAAAAATCTTTTGCATATGTGGAGCTATATGCTCCATTGTTTTAAATAAATAAAGAAACATTTAATGTCACGGAATCAAATTAATAACTTTGCTATTATCTTGTATTATCGATTTTATTAGAGAAATTAAATAATTTTTTTTCATACGATGATATTATTCTACAAGCTAATTATAAATATAAAAAGAAACGAATCAGAGAAAGTCGAGAAATATATAATTAACATATATAACTTTCATAGAAAATTTTCTACGTCTATTCAATAAAGTTGCTGATTACCTACCAAATCAAACCAAAATAAAGGTATCGTTATATCACTGAATGCTGCAATTTTAGAATTGTAGCGTAAACGATTCATTATCAAATTCGTCTGCATTCTAGAGTGGAAAAGTATGGGCATACCAACTGTCTGAAAGTAAAAAAAAGATTTATTAGTTCGCGTTATAAGATTACATATAATTTAACAAAATCTGAATACATGAAAATATTACAAAATCTGAAAACATACAAATTTTTTAATTTAACTTATGAATAATTTTGTCTTATTTAAAAAATATAATTTGTTAATCTCATGTTGGATAATTTCATTTGTTTTTATTAATAAAAATACCTTTTATTATAATTTAATTTGTGAAAAAGCTTTCAATATGTAAAATCTGTATGTAAAATCTGAAATATATTAAAGTGTAATTAGAATTTAATCCTATCAGAGAAACTTTTGATATCGAAAATTTTGATGGTATGTAATTTCATTTGAATGTCATTTTACATAAGATCTGCTCTTTTTCTGTAACCCAAGACTGAACTTCTTGCACGATTCATCTGTGTCTTTTTCTTTCTAATGTAAAAAGAAAAAGAAGAAAAAGTACGAGAAATTCATTCCTGAAGTATGAAAAAAGAACAAGTCTTAGATGTTAGATAAGACAAAAATGCCAATAAATAATGAATCACTTTCAAACGTTCTTCATAAGCAATTCTGAGAAATTCTTTAGTTATTAAATAATCTATACACGTAAGACTTATCTAATCCCAATTATACAAGAATATGTAAGTAACTGATCACTTACAGTAATACCGTAAAGATATATATATATATATATATTCG
>NW_017259583.1:4596661-4608587 GCF_001594045.1 Atta colombica
ATATATATATATATATATAGACATATATATATTATATATGGACATATTTTAGATATAATTATATACGTTTTAAAAAATAATGCGAAATTATATTTTTAAAGAACTTTTAATATTAATTAATTTTTAATGTTTATTATTTACCTGCTGCAGTACTAGGTAAGATTTATGTTTCTCTCGATCGGGTTTAAGACCCTCCACATTTTCCAGCAAACTCGGATCGGCATCAAGGAAATGTGGTAGCGATACCGCCGATGGAATATCTAACAAAGAAAATGAATATTTATAAAACATGTTATGACAATATGTTATCTTGGAGCGATTGCATGACTTTCGACATTGAGTAAAAAAATATCAAACATGCGATAATTTATGACAGATTCAAGGTAAATGAGCTACAGTAGCAAGGCCATAGTAGTCATAAATCTGTATAATAATTACGCAGTATGCATCTATATATATATACGGAATAATGATTAGAATTACAATTTTATAAGCAATATATATCACTTGCATGATAATACGTATTTTTCCATAATAATGAATTATTATAAAACACACATATTTCTGCGAAAAAATTATAGATCGGCATAATTTATATTACGCAATATTTAAATGTGGTATTTAAATTTAATTATATTTTTATTTAGGAAAAAAATATTACAGGAAGAAAGAAAAAAATATTGTATAAACATTTTTAACTTTGCCGTTTTTTGGCTTATAAATTTTATATGACAAGCTTACGTACTGTAATAGCATGGTGTTAGGTTTATTAATCCTTTCTTCAAACAAGTCTTCATTTTGTGGCAAAAGCATTCATTATCCGGATTCTGATCGGGTGGAGAGGCAAAATCATCCGTGAGAGTATAGAGATATCCTGGCAAGCCGTTATCTGTCCAAATCTCTTTCCTGAATATAATCGGTAACGGTCGACAAAACGCTTTCCTATAAATCCTAAAAATGGCACGCTTGTCTATATACGACGGGAATACAATACCTTCCGTGGCACCTTGAAGGATGTTACATTTTGTATTCCTAAAATGAAAAAAATGCTATTTAGATTACGTTATAAATTCATAGAAACAATTTAATATTAAACAAAAATCTATTTTATATATTTAATTGAATTTTGGAGCAATACATCGTAATATCGAGTAACCATAATTCAAATACACATAAAATAAAATATATTTAATTGAAAATTTGTACACTTTATGTTTTTTTAATCGCTTCCTAATTTTATGTACGATTTCTTTAATTTTCACAAAATTCATTAATTGTAATATTGTTTTCTTGCTTCAAAAGTGACACAACTTAAAAACATTATTTTTTACTTATAATCATGAATGAGTTAAGTAAACATTACCCAATCAGCCATAAAAATCGAACTAACTTAACTTCTTCAAAATCGTCATAACTCAAAAAAAAAAATGATTTAAAAAATCGTCAAAATCGTCATAATTAACCATGGTTCAATCTTCTTGATCATTGATGATCAAGCTATCCAAACTATCAATTTTGAATTATTCGTTAAACAGTTACAGCAATAAATAATAGTTGATAAATAAATAACGCGTATTCACCAGTGATTAGATGAACCGGCGAAATTGTTTTTTTTAAATAAGTAAATCATATATTTTTTTGCCATTTTTAACCTTTATACACACACACACACACACACACGCGCGCGCGCGCGCGCGCGCGCACACACAAATAATTTATTACAATTTGTAATATCAGTGCATTCTAAATAAATTAGATAAAACAATGTTGTGCTTATATATTTTTGTCGATATTATCTGATTATATAATAATTTAATTTTTTTCAAATTAAAAGTAGTTATGAATTCATTTTCGGACAATTTTTATTACTACAATTTAATTGGAAAAAAATGTTGTTCTCCTTTTCTAGGAAACATAATAATTTTTTAGTTGTATATAATATTTTATTATTATTATTTTTTAACTCTTTTAATTATCTTTATATATAAATAATTTTTTATATTCTTTTCTGTATATCGACAAGTTGTAAAAATTTTTTCCTCCGACAATACATTTAACAATATCATGATTTATATATTATTTAATAATATATAAATTATGATATTGTTTGTGTGTATTTGTACAAAAATTTTTTAAAATTTATTGCGACGAATTGAAGAATATCAAGTTAGTTATCGAAGGAAGAATTGTGTGATAGCGCAAGAACAAATAACTTCTCATCCAAATGCACATTTGATTACATTCGACATTTGATTACACAAAATTACTCAGAACAATATATATAATATTTAGTTTTTGCAATGTTATTTGCGTAATAGTTTACGTTCAAAAGCGTTTTAATTATTAATGTGTTTTGATTTCTAACAAAAACTTCCATAAATTATTTTACTCTTAAAATATCACTTAGCACGTCATTTTTTGACAGATTAAGAAACGTTTTCTATGTATTGTATTCTCATTACACATGACTCAAGTACCTATACGACAAAAAATTCTATAGAATAATAGAACTTTCAAGTGTTTGTCATTTATCTATTTAGAGGGAAAATATATTTTTCCGTAATAGGATCATTAAAACTTATAATTCTTACTCTTCTCGTGTTTCGTTGCCTTCGGTTTCAATGTATCCCCATTGTGCCATTCCAGGGCTGCCATTATACTTGTCAATGCTGAGGTATCGTCCTTTCTCTTCCACCATGTCAGCATTCTTTTGAAGATTTATCGTCACAATATTCTCTCCCTCGTCATATAGCTATCAATGATACAGATATACATCAATTTTCAGAAATTTCTGCTAAAATTTGTCAAGTTTTTATTATCAAAAGCTTTTTACACATCCTTTTATAAATAATATAATAAATAATATCTATCTAATTATTTAATTTATTTTAAAAATTATTTATTTTGTAATATTACATCTAATATTATCTACCACATTTAAGTAACGCTAAATCATCTACTAAAAGATTTTGTTGAAATATTTAAAAATTTAGTTAGACACAGATTTATGAAAATAATTTTCTTGGGCTATCAAAATAATTATATATGCTCAAGCATAATAAGCAATGCTGTAAAAAGTTCTGATATTCTAGTTTGATCGTCCTGTATAATTATTTTGATGGTCTGACAAAATTATTTTCAGGTTTGTATTCAATTAAATTTTTAGATAATTTAGCAAAACCGATTTTTTCAATATAAATGATGCGTTTATTTACATTACATATTTCCATAATCAGTATCAAAGAAAAATAAAATACATAATTTATTTGAAGTTAAGAGGTCATTGAGTTTATCGATTAAATTTATGGATATCAATAAGAGTAATACAATAGGTTGTGGATTAAAGTGATAACATATAATTTTTAACCAATTAGTAATTAATTTTGTATCGCTTTGACAAATGTTTTTATCGTTTTCAATATTAATAAATCAATTTACACACACACACACACACACACACACACACGCGCGCGCGCGTACATATATATATAATTATTTATTTGAATTATTAATTTATTAATATCATCGATAAATATTATTATTTAAAAATTAGATATAATTTTCGTAAAGTAATATTTGCAAAATTTATTCTAATAAAATAGAATAGTGAAGCATATACACACAAAATTAAAATATTA
This sequence comes from Atta colombica, assembly GCF_001594045.1. NCBI lineage: Eukaryota > Metazoa > Arthropoda > Insecta > Hymenoptera > Formicidae > Atta > Atta colombica. Next base: position 4,600,300 of record NW_017259583.1, read on the forward strand.
GAATATACTAATTCAAAGTTTGACATAATAAAAGTTTATGAATAAAATTTTAAAATGATAGAAAAATTCTCCATTATACTGTCATTATTTATTACCAAAGCCCGCGATTTATACATAAGAGGATAAAGCAAGATTTTATAAATTTTATTATTATTTTTAATATATTATTACTACTATTATGTTAATTAATATATGTGTTTGCAATGCGCAATCTTACAAATTTGAATAACATCAAAAAATTATCCAAAAAACTTTGTTTAAAATATTCCGTAAATTTAAAATACTCCGTATAAATATTATTTGCAAAATTTTATATCCCCATAAATATGCAATAATTTTATTGAGTAAACGCATTATTTGAATTATTATTAATGCAATCAGGAAAAAATAAGTGCGGAAATTATGCATACTCCTTGGGACCGGTGCTTAAAGTCGTTAACACTAACCTCGTGAACTCTGAAATGTGTATAAATAGTGAAAGGATCAGCGGCTCGAAATTGCGAAAAGCAATTCAAGACACACGGTCCGCGACACTGTTCCATTTGCTTTCACGCGCACTGTCGCATAATCATGATCAGGGTTGTGTCACAGATTATCAAATAATATTATCTGTGTGTTACTTGTAATTTCTAAAGGAAGTATGGTAGAAACGAAAAGATAATTCAGAAACGAAAAGATAATTCCTTTATATTCTTTATTATCTACATTCTTTATGTGACATGTTGATATAAAAAAACTAAAATATATGAAAGCGCGTATATATGGAAGTGCCAAATTTGAGTAACGTTAAAAAATTAATGTAATAAAAATTAAATAATAATTAAAATAATTAAAAGTAAAGATCGTTCTTCTTAAAAATTTAAATTAGGATAAATCTTTTAACTCTAACGATTAACATTTTTAATTTCAACAAACTATTCTTGTGAAAAAATACTATTGAATTAGTAAAACTTGGAACGAATAACGTACTACATATTAGATTCTAATTATTTTTCCAATTATTTCCAATCGTTCTTTTGTAAATCTAATATAGATATTAATTATTTTCATAAGGATAATATTACAAAACTAATGTCTAATTTGAAATGTGTAAAAAATGCTATTGAAATTATTTTAATTAAATATTTTTCATCTGTTGTAAAATTATTTAATTTTATATAATAATGATCACTTTTATATGTAATCTAATATATATTTACATATAGTGGAAAAACAAAAAAAAGGAGTAAAATGGGAAAAGAAAGAGCGCCTGTAGTTGTAAACCGGTAGCTTATTATGCATAAAGAATGCGTGCGCTTGAGTGATTCGCGTATGACATGAATTTCAGACAGGATATGTTGAAATTGCAATTTTTTTGCTATAAGTAAAATTTCGATCTAATTCTACCCAGCATTTCTGTTGGATTCAGAAATCGGATAATTAAAAATGATTCTGAAATATCACAGTGCGGTGATACTATTTGCGAAGGTCAAGTCATGCACTGAGAAACCAGTTTCTTTTTCATACCAAAAGCTGAGTGGTTTTGTAGTCTTCGATAATGCACAGTATGATTATGTATAATTACAAACATACAAATCTTTTAGCCAATGACGAAATGCCAGTGATTAAGATTCATTATTGATTAGTATTTTAGTATTTTTTTTTGTCCTATGGCATGAGACAAAATAAATTGTTGTAATATAATATTGTAAGAAGATGTATATTTTTCCATTCAAAAATCAGATATAATGACGAACAGTTACTGTTCGTCATTACATATTTTGCACACGATCGCACATTAAATATTCGATATCTAGAGAACGTCTGGAATTTAACTAGTTTGTTCTTGATTTAGTAATCGTGAATATGCACCGATATTCGTATGATTAATTAAAATGCATCTTTTTCTCGTTGAGAGATGAATTTAATTCTGTGTTATTGACACTTTCGATCACTTTGGATATTTTTTCAGTTTCTTTATGAATCATAAATATACGGAAAGTATATGTATGTAACTTCTGCATCCTGTATATGTATGTAACTTCTGCATCCTGTTCTGTTAAAATGACTTTTTTATAATAAACTATGTTAATAAAAATTAGTCGTAATAAATTTATTGGTTGACCAATGGACTTCAAACTGATTATATGATTTACAACAATTCTTTTTCCACCGCTGGATAAATATATGCCGAAGCGCATTTCGAATTTCTAAATCTTTTAGCTCGAAAAACACTAATAGTTGACCAAAAAGATATAATAACATAAATAAATATCAACTTTATATATATTGTTGTAAATAAAATTATCATAAATAGAATAAATAATTAAAAAAGTCATTTGTAAGCAGAATCATTTCTTGATATTATAAATTAATAATTTAAGTATAAATAAGAATTAAATAAAATTCTTTTTTCTATTTATTTTTATGCTATTTTTTTTATATAGAAAATAATTCGAATATGCCTATAAATACCTACACAGAGAAAAATGTTTTTGTTAAACAAACAAAAAGATCCATCCAAAATGGCATTTTGATGAAGTCAAATAGAATTTCTGCTTATAACCAGAAAATGATTATAATAATCAGAAATTCTGTTTGACTTCAAAATTCTGGTTGGGTTAAAACGTTGATATAAAACGTTTTTAATGTACAAATATTATCTCATGCATACATATACAGATAAGGTAATAAAGGAAAAATTGAAATAATGTCTTTTATTCGTGGATTTATCTATTTTGATCTTAGTAATGAACATTTCATCAAATGTATTTTTTTCTTTCATTACAATTTACAATATGTTAAAGAAATAGATACAAATATTTATGAACTGTCCAGTATTATAAGTTTAAAACCAAGCTGGGGCATAAAATAATTAGTTATTAAGTATTTAAATATACATTTGCATGCGTCTTCATGATTATAAAATAATTTTTTATAATATTATTTATTTTAGTGTTTTGTATAAAAATTGATTTTACTCACCCTGTCCAATAGACCGAATTTTAGGAAGTCGATAAAATTTGGCATCATTCTACTGGCCAATTTTATCAATGAATCCTCGAAACCCCATAGATAATCGTATACTGAGATATTGAGAATTGGTTTGGTATTCATTAAATTAGCTAATTGTACTATAGGATAGTTCACTATAAATCCGGCATCACTCAAAGCGGATAAAATACCCTGCGTCAGAATATTTTTGCGTAAAATTTATCTTATAAAATTACTCTAAATAATTATAAATACTAAATTGAATTAATCGCAAACTTAAGATTAGATGTACGACTAAATGTAAGACTGTATTTTCTTTAATAAAAATAATATCCGAAGCTCTTAAATATTGTATTTTATTCTTCAAGATTTTTGTGCTAAAAAAGACACAATTTTTTATATATCTCAAGATCACGACTTTTTTTTATATTCGGTTTTTTTTATATATCGATAAAATATAATTGATGAAAAAAATTATACATAAGTTGTTTTTCGTTGAAGGTTGCTTCATAGACTTAATGGATCTATATTAATCTAATGGATTAGGCATAGAATCTTTCCGTACTATATATTTTATTTATCATCTATTTATTATTTTATAATTTGAAACTAACTTGAAAATAACATAAAAAAATTTTTTAATTGTAGACGTTTCTTGCTATCAAGATTTTGGATTAGCAGTTTACTTTATGTGCTTACAGTTTTCGTTGAGCACCAAAAATTGTGAGTTCCATCCAGCCTTGTAACTGGCATGGGAAAATGTATTCTTGACAGAGAACTTAATTTAGCTTCCCTGGAGACTATAATAAATGAATTTCACATCTTCCGATATTTTTTTGTATACGTTAATTGAAACGTACGACATTTATTATCGTTTAGCGATTTTTTCTTTGTTCTCGTCTCTTCAATAAATTCTATCGTCTCTTCAATAAATTTAACTTTTATATTGAGAAATTTCTTTGAACAATTTGCGCACTTTAAACAGCGCCTATTTTCTCGAGCCTTTTTATTTATTTTTTAGTTACTTTTAAGTTAGTTAACGTGATATTCAAATTTAATTTTTATCATTATTGATGAAAATATTTACGCATCATCATAAAAAATCATAAAAAATGATAAGTTGCTCAAAATATTGCACAGAAACTTAAATATCCTAAAATTGTCAAAAATAAAAATTATACATTAATAATAATTATACATTAATATTTGAATTGTATAGATTAGATTTTTTAACAGGAGCAGAATTTAAAAAAAGAACACTTTTTCTTTATACTTTGCTTTAAAAGATAATATTGCTTTCATTTCGACTTTTTTATGCAAATACGTAATTTACTTTTATTTATATAAATAAATGCGTTTATCGAGAAAAAAAAAGGATTTTGAAGGTTTTTTTTTAAATAAAAAATATTCAATGCATGACGGAAATAGTATTAATATATATAACTCTATATATATATAAGAATTGTAATTTTAGTCTTGGGCATCCCTTACAGAAATTAATACTGTATATAGTATTGAATTACTATAAAGGATGATATATCGATCTTAATAATAATAATAAATAAAATTTTAAGAATATTAATACTAAATATATTTATTATAATATAAAATAAATATAAATATATTTATCTGCAAACAAGTTATGTAACAAGCATAAAATTTAGCAAAAAACGCTGACAATACTAATTATTTCTTATTGCAGGCTCAAGGAAGAAGAATTATAATCGTAATTACATTGAAGATATAATATTTCAATTTAAATTGAATTTAGATTATAAATCAAAGATGTTTTAATTATCAAATCAAAGGCATTGTGAACTATTTTGCAAATTAAATTTTCATTTGTGTTATACAATACTGTTATAGTGTAAACAAAAACTTTATAAAATTCATTTTATTCTTTTTTTAAACGAAAATTATAAAATTTCTTTTTTCTTTTACCAAATATATTTTAATATAAAAATTTAGTTCTCCAAATAATTTAAGGTATATAATGTTAAATTCAAGCTTGAGTTTATCAAAATAATTATGTTAAAAAACTAATATTTTAAATAATATTACAATAATTGAAATAATAATTAATATTTTCTACTATTTTTTACTTTTCTTAATTCTAAAAGAAAGAAAAATTAATTTTTTAGCGAGTTTTTATGTTTTTATCACTATATATTAAGTAGTTGTCAGATTAAAAAATGTTCCACAAACATATTTTGACTATTGCAGTTTTATCAGATTCTTTTAATTAAAAATTAATCTCTTATATTAATGTATTATATAATAATGATTTATTAAAATAATTGATAATTAATAATAATTTATTATGCTTACCAAGTAAGGTACATTTGGGACATTGACTATGTCTTCCATAGGATCACCAACTGACATTTCGGGAACATAAACTACTGTTCTTCTAGGGATGTAACTCATAGTATTATTATCGTTAAATGTAATGTTGTCGTTTACCATATATTCTCTGAAAACGTATAGAGTATTTTAAATACATACTTATTGAAATGCTAAAAGAATTATTATTTTTGTAAGGTACTTAGATTATGTTATATGTAAAATATTTTACATATAATATTTTATTCACAATATATGTTTGCATAAGTAATATCTTATAATAATAAAAAAAATAATAAACATACTTACTGATATACATATGGTCCGATTTCTTGAAGTTTAAGCTTCTCTTTGCCACTTAGAAATTCTATCGGATTGGTAATATTAAATATATATATTTTTAAATATATATCAATATTTGGTTTCTGCCACATTTTGAAGAGAAATGAATGAGGCGCCATTTGTAGATTCTGTAAAAATAGTTTCCACATCAGTACATTTTATTAGATAAAATATATATATATTACTCAATTTGCATATGTAATTTGAAAGAAAATATTTAAATTATTAATAATTATTTCACTGAAAAGCTTCTATAATGATTTATTGTACATATAATGTATATAATGTTATATAATATTACGTATATAATTTATGTAAATCATATAAATTAAAGATAAATAATTTTAATTAATACTGCTTTTAAAGATTAAAGTCTCTAGTATTAAAGTCTTTTCTGATGCAATAAATGTAATATTGAAATCTTCAATGTATATATTTACAAGTTTGAATAAAGTTTTAGAAAATTAAAAAATTTTTTTAAATAATTAAAGAACTTTTTAATAAAGACACTTTTATTTGCAGTATTTGATTATAAAAAGAAATAGAAATTGATAAAAATTAGGGATGCACCGGATATTGAGAAAGTATCCGGTGTCTGGTATCATCCGGCACTTGTTTATTATTTGACCAGATAGTAGAATGTCATTAATATCCGGGAATATATCCGGTTGAAATTTGATGTCATTAAATTGTTGATTTTTTTCTTATACAAATGTTCTATAAATAAATGTGCATATTCATGATGCTACAATATCTTATACATTGTTGCAAAATTACAATCTTTTGAGACCCTAGAGATTTTTTTTTTAGAAGACATTTTCTCGGAACCTGTTGAATATCCGGAAAATGTCGGATATCCGACTCAAAGAAATTGCTTTCTCGAATATCCGATTGGATACCGAATATCCGATGTTGCATTCTGTTCAATATCCGATATCAGATAATTTTATGATCCGGTGCATCCCTAGTAAAAATATATAATTATTTGATTACACTGTCTGACACAGATTTTAAATAACGAATTGGACCAAGTGATTCTTACAGATTTTTTGTCGCTGAAAATAAATCCGTAAATAAAATTGCTTTATCATATTACGAGATCACTTTATCATATTTCGAGAAAGTTGAATTATAGACTAAAAGTCGTCTATTGTGTTGGCTGTTTTATGCAAGAACAGTTACAATGAAAAGAAGAGAACTTAAATAAGTAGATAAATATAATTCTCTTTGAGAATGCTTATGCAAATTGAATAATCATTTGCATGAGATTGCTAATTATGAATCTAAAATCAAAACACAACAAGTGATATCACATATAATTATCACATATAATTAAGTTAACTGTTTAAACAATTATGTTTAAATAATTAAAAAAATTTAATTAAATATAGTGTCATTAGATTCTAGAAAAAATGCATATAAGTAGTGTATTATATTCTCCCGCTATTCCATTTGTTGTGAAAAAATACAAAATTAGTTTTTAAGTTCCCCTTTTTTCAGTGCAACTTATCATTCTTGTATAAAGTAACCAATATAATACAACAGCTAATTTTTATAGATTTTTGTCGCTGAAAACAAATTCAAAAAATAAAATTGCTCATCATGTCACATTTTTAAGATACTTAAAAGTACACAAAATGACATTTTCTCTATTTTCAACATTTTTAGAATTTTCTTAAAAACATGATAGAAATTTCATTTACGAATTCATTTTCAGCGACAAAAAAATTTGTAAGAATAACTTTGTTCCATTTATGGTCTAGAAAAAAGTTAAATTTGAATTAGATAATGATATATTATTGGAAATTAATATACAGGGTGCAGCATAACGATCCCCACGATTTTGTAGACATTTTCGACAATTAAAATAAAATTGAAAGATGAATGTTTATCTGTTTTATACAGATTACAATATGTAATCTATATCAGATAAAAAAATGTAAAAAGATTCTTTCTTATAAATTCTTTTTTATAAAATTCTTTTTTATAAAAAGAATTTTATTTGTAATATTATTACTTACAACTTCTGACTAGAACACAGAACAGAAAAAAATTGTATCATGCAATTTTTTATAAAAAGAATTTTATTTGTAATATTATTACTTACAACTTCTGACTAGAACACAGAACAGAAAAAAATTGCATGATACAATTTTTTTCTATAATGTTGTAGAGATCTTCAAGACGAAGTATGTACGTATATTTATGTTCTGTGTTTATGTTCTAGTCAGAAGTTGTAAATACTGATGTTACAAATAATGCTGTAAATTTGATATTAAGTATCAATAAAATTAAAACATCAATAAAAATGACATTTCGATAGTGATTTGAATTTCGTCTTGAAAACCTCTACAATATAATAGAAAAAATAGTGCTATTTAAGATGACTTTGATTTCTTATGAAAATTCTTTTTTAATTTTTTTATCGCATGTTGTAGCTTGTATATAAATATTTATATACTTTTAACTCTTTTTTTAATTATCAAAAGTCTAAAAAATTGTACGGATCATTATGCTAAACATCCTATATGTAATGCAAACTATATAAATCAAAGTTTTAAACGTCTAGCTAGATCTTAAATGCTTGTATGATTCTTGTGTGAATTTATATATACTATATATACTATATA
>NW_017259583.1:4608687-4617613 GCF_001594045.1 Atta colombica
ATCGCTTTTATATTGTAATATACCTAATTAATATATTTTAAAGGAAGAATTTTATTTAACCTTTAACAAAATGGAACACTTTACATATATTTCTCCAGTTAAAATTCTTCTCCGTTCTTTGTTGCATAGATTTTTTTTTTTTTTTATTTGCTCCTACATATGTTTCTGTATTTTTTGTTTATTGATACTTACATATTTCAATATCATGGTCATAGGATCGATGATGTAAATCATATACGTTAAGAAGCTACATCCAATGCCTATCATGAACAAGATGATGCATTCTATAAAAAAAAAATCTGTTTGAATAATTTATTAATTTACGGTTTATTCTATTTCTATGATACCGCAAATAAAATATCTTATATATTATATAAAGAATACTCAACTAATTTTGAATATCAATTTCTGACAGTTAATAACATAGCGCCTTTTTTATAAATATCAAATGTGTAATAAATATGATAATATATTTAACATAATTAACGAAAAAATTATTTTATTCAATTTTTATGAATATCATTCGTCTTTTCGGAAGCATAAGTGAAATCCATTATCTCGTTTTATTCAAAATATTTTATATGTAATTTTTATTATTGATTTTACGTGTGTGTGTGTGTGTGTGTGTGTGTGTGTGTGTGTGTGTGTGTGTGTGTTAATATACATGGTGTGAAAAATATTTTAAAAAAGGTTGTATTATTATGATCATAAATTTTCAGCCAATCAGTTATATTTTGTTTTGAGAGCAACAAAGATATTATTTTATTTTGCCCAGCATCAATAATCGAAGTTTCTGTTCTATTAGCATATACGATTTTATTATGAATAATTCTATCGTTTTCCGTGTTGATAAATTTTATTGAAATACTTCTTCAGTTCCGAGAATCGCTGCGCGCGCGAGTAAGTTAAATGACTTTTTTATTTACTGAAGTGAGCAACATTTCGACTGGCGCGTGATCAACTTGTTGCGTTCAAAATCATTATCCAAGATTCACCTAGGTATAATTTTATCCTTAATATTCAGTGAAATGAAATTTATAAAGATATTAATGTTTTCATATACAATACGTTTTTCAAATTATTACGATAATTATTTAAAAAATCAATTTCTTCGAAACTATGGGCCAATGGCTGAAACATCATTTTTTTCTTGCGTAAATACAGTCTATAAAAAGCGCATTAAAATCCCCGACATCGTCACTTGATGTTCCTCTTGTAAGTTGAATTAAAATAAAAAATTTTTTATTCATAATTCTGAATAAAGTAGCATTCATAATGCGTTTTTAAATGAAACAATAGATTTTTTATCCACAATTTCGAATTGAATAACATTTATAGCTCATTTTAAAAGAAAAAATTTTTTTATTTAATTGGAATTAAAAAACTACCTTTGAATTAAAAAATTTTCTATTCAGAATTTTGAATTGAACAATATTCATGATACACACACACACACACACACACACACACACACACCCACTCACACACACACACACTCACACACACACACACACACACACACACACACACAAATACTATAATATAAAATACTATAATATAAATACTGTAATATTATTTTTAGATTGAAAAGCATAGAAATATACTCCATGCCTATAAGTGAATAAAAATGTATTCAAGCTTGAAAAGGAATATACATTTGTTTCATACAATTCCTATAAATAAAACGTCTGAGAATTATACACAAAACATATGAGATTTCTGAATACAAGATTTTTTATTTCGCAACAAGAACTGCGTTTTTTAGTGCTCTTTTTTTTAATGCTCTTATTTGCTTATTATTTATACGAATATATTTTTCTCTTCTGTATTAATGTACTTATTATTTTCATTTATTTTTATTTTTGTGCATTATTTAAAATTTTTATAGTCTTAATGTCAGAAAATATTAATAAATTCAGAAGTATGTAAAATTTTTTAATATTTTTTATAAATTTTGAAATGATTTAATTATGTGACTAATTTTTCTAGTTATTGCTATAAATATTATTATAATTTACTGTATGTAATTACTAATTACAGCATATGTTCTATCGTTTTATTGATATTTAGATAAATTAATTGAAATAATTCGGAATTTATTATTATGTTTATAAACGAGTTCAATATCGTATCGAACCGAATTTCGCTCGAATAATCTATTTTCTTTCACACAAGATTGGATAAAATCGAAAGTGAATGGTAAATAATTAGCATTGCAAATTCAATTAAATTTTTTATCTATGTTTTAATATATTAATAGTTAATTACGTGTCTATCTAAATCCATACAGCACTAATTGTTGCGGACAATTTTCAGAAATGTTTCAATCTTTCACATTTCATGCAACAATTCTGAAAGAATTCTGCAATATTGTTGTATAAAATGTTTTAACAAAAATGTTCCTAAAATCTATCATAGACAATAAATTGAAAAAATATAAATATAAAATATAAAATAACATATTTAAACAGAACAAGGAATCATGATGTTGGTTCCAAAATGCAAAAGTCATTTTTTTTTATCAATCACGAGTCAGTGTAACGTTATTTTGTCATGTAAGTTGTTCTATTTTAATACAAAAAAACTTTTGTATATAAATAATGGATCGAAACATTTATTTAATTATTATATACAATAAAACTTGATTGCAATAATATTCAGCCCTGGCTTTCAAAAACATTTTATTCTTAATTGATTTAATTCATTAAGTATAATATCTTATTATAGAAATCCAATCTTTTTGATATTTCAAAAAGATTACAGATTTTTTTCTGTAATATTTCATCAAGCTTCCATAAAGGTTTATGTGCAAGAATCGCGGATATTTTGCTATTCCAGAGCTGTCTCAAAAATGTTGCAGACCTATTTCGCAATTTTTATGAAATGTTTTACTTTTCAGTTGAACCATTTCTGAGATATTTCTGAAAAAAAAAAACTTTCGATGGTGTGTGAGAAAGTAAACTATTTGGAATTTTTTAAATGATCATGAAAACATATTAGTGAACATATCGTATAATATTAGGTATAATATGAGAAAAAGTTCGTGGCGTTTTTTTAATGCTATCTAACGAGGAAAACGTCACGAACTTTTTCCCACACCTAATATTAAAAGTAAAAAAAATAAGTACTGTATGCTCTTTAAATTGCATCCAAGATATTGAAAAAAATCATTTAAAGAAGTTTTGCTTTTTTTGTTACTTTTGTAACTAAAATTACAAAATATACAAAAATTTTTATACATATGAAATTTTAAGATTTTTCCCATTTAAATAAAAATTTTTTAAAAATAAAATTAATTTTAATCGTTAATTTTAATAACAAAAATTTAAAATTATGAAAAACTTAATTTCTTAGCTTTAAATAAATAAGAAATTGTATCCTTTTTTAAAATCCTTTTCTCTTTTTAAAAAATTCTCAAAAATACTCTAATATATATAGAATATACCATAATATGGGAAGTATACTATAAAGGGATACTTTAGGATTGTAATAGAATTGATAGAACGTATACAAGTATGGCGTATCCTCTTACTCTTTCCGAGAATCATGTATAAAAGTATATATTTAATTTGTCAAATCAACAAAATATATCTCTTAATTTTGAAATGCTATTAATGGCAAATTGTGATTTCCAGCACTCTACATATTTTCATCATTAATCATTGCTTCGACAACTAAAGCAGACAAATTGTGAGAATTCTTAAAACTTGAAATAAAAATTCAAAACTTTTAAGAAAAAGTGAAGTATAAATTCAGGAAAAAGAATTTGTACTTTCTAATTTTTATAAGAAATTTTTATAAGAATGTTTCAACAGCAAACTTTCAAATCAATAAACTACTATAAGAAAATGTATTTTGTTAAACGATCTTAATTATATTCTACGCATATGTCATAAAGGAAACACTAATTATTTATAATGCTACTTCAAGGAGTTAACATAAAATAATTTATTCGACTGAGCGGGAGAAATAAATTGGATCACATAAAACATATTGGAAGCCACTCTTGGAATAAATCTTGAAGCTTTACTGAGAAAAAAATTACTCGCTATATTCTTGCATGTACATTTTGCTGATCTTATAAAATTTTTTACACACATAAATATAATCTCGATTTTCTTGGTATCATAACAATAAGAATAACAGCTGCATTTATTAAAATAAGAAATATAATGCATTTAATCTGCATTGAATAAATTTTTCTTCTGAATAAATCTCGAAAGATCATAACTTACCTTGACTTACATCATACATTATCTACAGTAAAGTAAAAAAAAAAGATTAATCGAGGTCAATCATTTATCAAGTTCTCATTCGAAATTTTCAATTTCATCAAGCAATGATGTCATCGTGGAGATTCAAATGACAAACCAAAGTCTTTTTTATAGATCGATGCAGAAGAACAAACATGACATTTATGCAAACAATATGATATGAATAATATTTATAAAGATGTAAAATTTATGTAAAATAAATTTTTTTATTATTATTATTTCCATTATTTAAAAAGTTATATATAAATGTTATAGCTAGTTACTTGATGCCTTAGTTTTTCGAAGAAAAAATGTATATGGTACGAATAATCCAATTGTGTATACTAAAGATAAAAATCTATACATTGTACAGTATATATTAAATATACTTATATATATTATATAAATTGTACAATATTAAATATACTTATATTTACTTAAATATTCTAAATATACTTAAATATTCTAAATTTCTATATAATCAAATAACAATAGTTATCGCTAGACAACGGATTTTTATGCAATTTTATATTTTTTTAAAAAGTAGATTAGAAAGTAACATAAAAATTTATAACATAAAAATATAAATTAAAAAAGCATTCTAAAAATGCATATTTATTTATGAAAATTTGCATATTTTTTGTGTATATCTGTAAAAGATATCATAAAATTCCGATGTCTAATTATCATTAAGCGACTGGGATTCATCTACGAATTGCAAATTAAAGAATTACTCACTTTTAAATTGTTGTAACGCGAGCATGGCTTTCATGGTTATGACTCGATTCTTTTCGTTGTAAGGTTTTCTCTTCGTCACCTTGACTGTAGAATCCTGAAAGGAATACAGAACCATCCAATTATTAAGTAAATCGGGAATATAATTACGAGTAATGTACCAAGGTTAACGATATCAATTGTGTACAAGGCTGTTAGACTGAATATGTTCATTTACTATGTATCATCAAATCTATTTGTATTCTTTGCTTCCTTAAGGTCAATTCTTTAAAGAATAATCTTGAGGAAAAACCGAAAAGTAATAATTATTTATAAGTTGCTCTTTCATACTAAATTTGTTTGACATTTTATATTGCATTTAATTATAATATTTATTAAATAATAATATTCTTTCTTGAATATTATTTCTTGAACACTTTTAAGATTTTCACGAGTTACTTTCTTCAAAAATACCAGAAGCGGGTTATTATCAGTGTCTTTATCCAATTATTGCTGTAAATGCCAGCGTTTCGTAAACTTTGTTCACTTCTATTAGATAATAAAAAGTTTTTGCAATAACGAGAATCTAGATGAATGCTAAAGTCACGTTATCTTTTTTTTAATCAGTTGTTAAGAAGAAGATAACGACTTTAGCTTCACCACCTCTTACTTCACCGTTAGCTTCATTCACCATATCTAGATAAAACGATGTTGCAAAAATTCCCTATTGACTATCAATGCATTTTTCATTCGAATGAAATAAACAATAAGGTTCACGATGTTGACATTTGCAATTAATGATTATAAATAATATTATTAAAGGTACCAGAAGATTTGCGAGTTATCACCTTGTCTTTACCGGAATTAAAAATTACAGTATCAAAATATAATATAATATATATATATATATATATTAGTTTCTTTTAACAATGATTCGTTTTTGTTATAAAACTAAACTGATTGTATTAAATTGATTTCATAAATAGTTCTTAATCAAATTTTAAATGATCCAATTTGATCATTCTTTATCCCAATCGCACAAATATATAACGCGCATAAATATGATAATGTTTATTTGCGATGTAAATAAATTTAATGCTATTCACTACAAGTTTACCGATGTCATTAACACCTTACTTATATTTGCATGATGATCACAGTTATTTCCTTCCCAGTAAAGTCAATATCACTTTCCTCCGCTATTCTCCCTGTCTGTCGTATTGATTCACGAAACAAAGATGTTAGATTATTATAAAAGGAATCAAAAAGATATAAAAATGATATTACTTAATATCATCTCAATGATCACTCAAATTAACATCTATTTAATATTATCTAATTTATCTTAAAAATTATATAATTTAATAGCAATGTCCATTGTTTAAAATTTTAAAAATAAATTATTTTACAATAATTTGGAAATAATTTTATATCCGCTCATGAAAGTGGGAGATATATTGCAGTTTATTCCTAACTTAAAATAAAACCAAAATAATATGGCAAATTAATATAATATCCTAAAATAAGAATTGACAATAATAAAGTTCAAAGCAAATCGTATACCTCTCTATAATAAATTTTCAAAAACTAATTTTCAAAAACTAAAACAATAAAACACAAAGAGACAATGCAATTTACTTAATCTTGTTGTTACAAAGTATGTATTATTTTTCTTCTTTGAACAGCCATTCATTATATTATAAAATTTATTGCATACGTATACTTAATAGTTCGAAAACAACATATACGATATCATTTATTAACGTTCATTAATTTATATATAATTACTTTCAGATAACCTAGTTTGATTCACGCTAAAGTTCGCGATTAACATTTGAGTGATGATTATACCCTCATGTATTTCATCAATTGAAGGCTACGTTATGTATCAACAAACTTATCAATAAGCTCTTTTTTCAATTAATATACACTCCGAATAATAAAATAGAATTCTCTATCTTCTTTTATAATAAATAAAAATTTATTTTTAGCTTAAATTTATTTTCAATATTTGTTTTCTTATTTTCTACAATTGATTACATGACTAGAATTAACAATGCTAATTGCTAACTATACAATTGTAATTACTAATGGTGCATTACTGATTGTCAAGAACAAAAGTCATAAGTCGAATGGCGATAATTCAATCATTCAGTCATGCGATTTTTTATGTGATCTTATATTTCAATGTAATCTTATATTTTTAGGTAGACGAATGTTATTCAGGCAGAGCATAAATGACAGATTTTTAATCACGCGTATACATAAAAAGTTAAATTCTAGATAATTCTGTACTATCTTGATCGTATTAACTTTGAATTGAAAACAGCTTACTATCGCTAATTCTAGCTTTTCTCTAACGTAATTATTTCATATCAATTATTTAATCACGTCTAACTATTTAAGTGCATTTTCACAAATTGTAGTATTATAACTGTATGTGAATTTTTATAAGCAATATCAATATTTTTAATCAATAAATCACATAAGCAAATAATTCATTTTTATTTATTTCAAACGGATAGTTCAAAATTATTAAATGCAAACAATATGAATAATATGAATGACATATGTATAAAATTAAATTCTTCGAATTGAATTGAGAAGAACATATTACTTTTTATTTTATTACTATTTTATTTTGATCGAATATATTAAATTATATGAAAAATAGCAGATATTTTTAAAAAATCCAGAATTTGAAAAATTTTGAACTTTGATCATGTAAATAATTGTTTAATAATTTTTTAATGATAAATTTAATGATAAATTTGATAATAATTTTTATCGAAAGATAACAAAAATTTCTCTTGTAACTGTTTTAAATTAAGTTCAATGTCACAAATAAATTATACGCAAATTATATTTAAAAATATGAACAAATTTATGTATAAACTATGTTAACCTCAATATTAAAAGAAAATATGAAGTCATGTGAACTAAAAATTATAAAATTTGATTTTACATATTAAAACGTATCCATTACGTGCAATCGATTACGTACAATCAATTTTTTATTAAGATCAATTAATATTCTTACTTTAGATAAAAACGTAAAATTATTTTATAATAAAATAATCATAGAAAATAATTATCACAATTAACATATTCCAATTTCTTAACAATCTACAGATTAATGCCTTTTTTATTAAGTTCAGATTTCTAATTTACCAACACAATTTACTTTTGCTAGTATTTTACTATTGCTATCTTCTTTATATAATAATACGAAAAGAGAGATATATATATATATATATATATATATATATATATATATAGAGAGAGAGAGAGAGAGAGAGAGAGAGAGAGAGAGAGAGAGTCTTACACATTCTCTTATGAACATTATATATAATAAATTT
This sequence comes from Atta colombica, assembly GCF_001594045.1. NCBI lineage: Eukaryota > Metazoa > Arthropoda > Insecta > Hymenoptera > Formicidae > Atta > Atta colombica. The sequence continues at coordinate 4,617,014 of NW_017259583.1, forward strand.
AGCAACATGAATCAATAAGAGAATATGAATAACAAATCAAGCAAAGCTTTTGGATTGTCCAGAAAGTTCGTGTCGATGTTAAAGGAAAATTGAAATGCAGAAAATTTATATTTTAGTATACATTTATAAATTATATAGGTTAGTCGGCACGAACTTTCTGGACAACTCAATATAATGTAAAACTTCTGAAATAACTGCTCAATTATATTTATAGATCTACAAAAATATAAAATCTATACTAAATTATTTAAACCATAATTAATAGAATTTGCCATAAGTTATTATGATAATGATAAAATTTTCAATAACATAAAAAATAGAATATACAAAATGAAATATTAAAATAGAACATTTAAATATGTCAAACTTATACGATTTATTTTTGAAAATAAATCTGATCGAAATAATAATTTACAAATTAGTTTTGTAATAGTTTAATGCATAATAGGTACTTAATAAATATAATTTCTTTTATATAGAAATCTTTTATCACGGAAGTAATGCATCGTTTCATGCACAGTTGTCATTATAAAATTTACTTACATTTTACGTAGAATCTCTATGATTTTTTTCTATTCTTTATATTTTTATTATTATATA
>NW_017259583.1:4617713-4618355 GCF_001594045.1 Atta colombica
TTATTATTATATAAAGAGATTATATATTATAAAGAGTTATCGATTTTATCATATATGAACGATGAAGAGACCTTATACAATTTCTGATCAGAATCTCATCTAACGTGTATGCAATTTTTTATTTCCGTTACTACAGTTTATTTTTGTATTGAATTACTGATTGTTGATAGACATCCTAAAACTAATAATTTTATCCTACATACAAAATTTATATTTCAAGACACTGCGACGAGAATAGCATTTTATTGTTATATATGCGTAATTATTAGACGATAATGCACACATGTATATGTGATATACATATAAACCATAAATGAAAGTGAAACAAGATTATACGATTATTGAATAAAACGTGTAACATCTTCATCCATTTTATTTCTCAATGAAAACAGATTGAAAACGAATCCATAGTTTTCATTCATAAAGAATATAAAAGATAAAAAAAATATATATAAAATTGTAAAAAGTCACTCATTATTACAAATGTATACGTATATTATGTATTCATAAAAAAAATATATTATTACAAAACTTACAAATATATAAAATATGATGAATTTGCAAGTCTTATTATACGAATTTCCTGTACAGCATACTTTATTAACAATTTCTACAGCAAAGGGGAAAAAAATATACGTTACA
>NW_017259583.1:4618455-4622275 GCF_001594045.1 Atta colombica
ATATCAAATAAATATATTTGCGGTTAATAATTATTTAATTATTATAATAAATACTCAATAAAATTTAGTACATGTTTTAAATGTACTAATTATAAAATTCGTAATTACTTGTATTAATGGGGGAAATGAGTAGGATCACATCAATCTCTACATGTCTCAATTTAGTAAAGTCATTTACATCAAAGAGTTCCTGCTTGGTATTGATTATGAAATTTTCCATATATGTGAAATATTTGATCTCGCGATCTGTCAGTTATCGAATGATTCTTAGAGACACACAATCCGGCTCTACTGTTTAATGAAATTGACAAGAAAAAAAAATTAATCGATTATTAAGAATTATTAATATCAAAATGAATAAAGCATCATCAAATATTCAATATATTCTAGCAATAACAGCAATCATGGGAAGAAACTATAATAAACATAATATTATTTATTTCATAGGAAATAGGCATGTTTTTTAAGTGTATCATCAATCAATATAATATATTTAGATTATTACGCTCATGAAATAATCTATAAGTTAGTTTTATTTTAATTATCCAACAACTTAAATCTTTAAAGGCAATATTTTTAATTGTGAATTTTGATAAATTTAAATCTGTAAAAAAAATAAATAAAATACAATTCAACTTCCATAATAACAAAAATTCATTAAAATTTTGACATGTATGATAGAATTTTTCAGATTTTTATATAATCCGGAATGATAAAAATTGTTTTGTAAAGATCTCTATTGACAGAAGAGTTAAAATTTATGTGTATGTATTTACCAATAGAGATTTAAATTAAAATAAATTAAATGAAAAATAAAAAAAGGAAGAGATATTTTCACATATATTATACATTATCGTCAATTTCTAGTTAATTCAGTTCTTATTCTATTTTATTTAATATTTCTATATAATGTTAAGTAAAGTTAGATACCTGTTATTTGCTACAAGAAGTATATCCTAGTGTGAGTTGTCCCCTACAAAGCTGAGTGAGACTTAGGACATCTGCACAACGACGAGATGATGTCCTTGCGCTGCCGAAATCGAAGATCACAATTATTCCAGTATATCTGAAGAAAAACTTGATGAATAAATGCTGCAAAGGTCAAATGTGAAATCGCCCTTCGAGTTGCCGATCACTTTGAGACTCGAGTGAAAAATGAAGAACGTAAGGCACTCGCAGATTCTACACTCCCTCGGCGAGTCACAGTCTCCCTCTTTCTCAATCGTATGTTTAATGCGTATGAGACTTACATGCAGTCCCCTTTATACCGTCGTTCACTTGGGAATAACCCAGATGACCCTCCTTTTCAGTCCAGTACAGCCTCGAGAAATCGCCTGTATAGCAATATTTGTTTGCAATATATTGATACCTAATCTTTGTTGATAATATAAATTAAATACAAATAAATAAAAAAATATCATATCCGGCAATCAAGGCGAATATGTTTTCTATTTATTTTATCTTCATACCTAATGATATTTTTTGTGAATTTATACAATTTCCAGTTTAAAGTAAATTGTACACTAATTATTTGTCGATCTTAAAACACTTAAACTTAATACAGTTCTAGACTGAAGCCAGAGTAGTAATTAATATAAATTACATTTTATATAAAAATATTTCTCTATCAAAAAACACAGATTATAATACTGGACCTTTTCTTCTTTTTTAGAAATTTATAAAATTAGATTAAAAGTCTTGAATATATATATATATATACATATATTGTCTATTCCCAATAAGCAAGTTATCAAAAAGAATTTTTCAAAAGTTCATATTTGAAAATAAAATGTTCGACAATACTGTTTTAAAAATAACATAGTGACATCAATAAATTGTCTAATGCATCGATTTTAGGAAAAAAAATGTTATTTAAATAATATTTAAAAGAATTCCTAAATCTAAGAAACAGATAAGAAGATAAAAATAGTTAGCTTGATTTGTTTTCAAGATTTTGTGTTTCTGCACTCACTGGTAGTATACACACATGTACAACATGTTAAAGTGAAATAAATATATGTTTATTTCACTTTAACTTATTGCGCTGTATGCACCACAATTCAGAGAATACAAAAATAAAAAAATAGATCTAATGAGTCTTACTTTAAGCACTCAATTAAAAAATAGTTCTATTAAAACACGGAAAGATATCATTATATTGTCCCTTTTATTCTATCCTATATAGTTTTTACTTATGAGAAATTGAAATCTGTCGAGTAGCTATGTATGCTGCGTAGTTTATTAATTGCATTTATGTCATAAAAAGTTGATGTCATAAAAAGTTCTTTTAGAAGACTCTTATAGAACGACGACTTTTTTATATTATTTCTAAGAGATTTTAATGAAATTCTTAAGAAGTCATCTTAAAGAATTCTTCCTAGCTCTCGATAAATGTTTATTGCATTTAATTATTCAAGTTATAATCAGAAATTATAATTTACACACTGAAAAAAAATATAGTCAATTTTAATAAATATTTAGTTGAATACTGCCAACTAAATATTTATTAAATATAAAGATATATTTATTTGATACAAGTAATGTTAATTTGATTTAACAATCTTTTATTTTACTGAATAAATATTTGTTTACTGTAAGTAAATGTTTAATTGGCAGTATTGAACTAAATATTTATTAAAATTGACTATATTTTTTTTCTCTATGCAGTAATACTGTCTTCATACTTTTTAAGTCGGCGGCTTTTTTTCCTCTTGGATTACTAGCTGGATTCGAATTTTATCATCGTATTGGCTGCGATGCTGCTAGTGCCATCATTACAGCCAATACAGCAAGAATCTAATCCAGCTAGCAATCCAGCAAGAAAAAAAGCATCGTTTGTCGCTCGGCTTTACTATTAAATATTTCTTATTTTTAGTAATTTTTTTTATAATAAAATAATGAATAAAAAAGGGGAAAATTGTAACTGCCTAGATAAACTTAAAATGATATTAATGAAAAAAGCCTAATTTATAATATTAGATGTAAAAAGAAATTCATTATTTTTCCATTCAATTTCATGCAAAAATAATGGATTTCTTTTTACTACACCTTTTCTTTTTACACCTAATATTTATACAATGTGCTCTTTGCTTCTTTATCTTGCTGTTTATCTTGCTTTTTTGGTTTTTATTTTATATCTTTATTTTCTATCTTCTGAGATAAAAGTTAAATTTCGAAAGAGGCAAAAACTGCTTAATGAATGCAAAATGAATGTAGCAAGAGGATAAAAAACAAGAAATAGAAAACAAAACATCACAAATTAGGCTGAATAATCGAAAGATAGCAAATACAGTTTTAATTAAATTTATTATTAGTAAATCAGAAAACATTCAAATATGTATAATATGAATATTCAGTTACATTGCAATATAACCACTAAATGCATGTAATAAATAATTAATTAAAAGTTAACACAATATGAGTAGATTTTGTGAATCAATGAAATTGTATAATAATTCCAATAAGAGTCGACATTAAATCAACATGTATATGAGTGCGTTTATTACATAAGCAAATGGCAAATGATAAAACCATTTACTTGTATGTTACTTATATAATAAATGCACTCATGTACGTATTCATCTACGTTGGCATTATTATAGTTTCATGATTTCATTAATTAATACTTTCTAACATTGTATCAAATAAAATGGTTACAACAAATCAATAACAACAGAGATATATATTTTTTTATCCCAAATGCTAAAAAACCTGCTGTAAAAATAAAGATTGTTCTTGTGTATTAAGATACATTCATTATACACTCTCTCTCTCTCTCTCTCTCTCTCTCTCTCTCTCTCTCTCTCTCTCTCTCTCTCTC
>NW_017259583.1:4622375-4631998 GCF_001594045.1 Atta colombica
TCTCTCTCTCTCTCTCTCTCTCTCTGTCTCTCCTTCTCCCCCCCTCCCCCCTCTCTCTGTCTCTCTCCCCTCACAAAACAAATAAAAAAAAAACAACATAATAACACACACAAAACAAAAATACGTTCTTCAAATATGTTGTTATCCAGTATGAAACGCATTGTAACACAGTGATCATTTCAGCTGCGTGTTATCATTGGCAAATACAAGGCTTTAATTATTTATAGTATTGTATTGTGTCATTTATATATTTGTGCATCCATAATTGAATTACAATTTTCTAAGAATTTAAATAAAAAATATTAGTCCAAAAAATTTTTAATAATTAAAAGATATCTCTAAATCCTCTATCACCAATTTAACAATGAAAATTAATTAAAAAATAAAATTATATTAATTATTTCTAAATAATTTTGTTAAAAGAATTAATTTCAAATTTGCAAAGAAATTATTATTATATTAAAAACAACGCGTCAGAAATAAACATTGTGACTAGACATATAACAATAAAGTACAATTAATAAATTGAGTCTCATCATGTAAAATATTATATTAGTTATAGATGTAATTGTTCTGATAGCAATTATTATTCATGCGATAAAAAGATGAAGACATAAAAAGAAAATATATTTAAGCAAATAATCATAATATCGAACTGACATCAAAATGATTATTAAAAGTCAGTAATTACGAGATTGAAAAGTAAGTTTTATTTTAATATAATTTTGATCGTTATCATGATTTTTTCCACTTGGGTACTTCTTGTATTAATTTTTTTCTTTTAAGTAACTCGAATCCATATTTTAAATTAAATAAAGTACCTTATTAAAGTATGGTAATTTGCATATAATAGCTTTATATGGTGTCTAGAGATCAATCATAAGTAAAGGAAATAAGAAAAAAGGAAATGTATTACTTATATGCCAGATAAGCAAGATTGCATAAACTACAAACCAATAAAACAGTAAACGGATAGTCTTACTAATTATTACCATCGAACTCGAAACTAGGTACCAGAAACGCGATAATCATATGATGCAATAGTATTTATGACGAAACAACCGGTGTTTTTGCAACGAAAATATCAATGCAAACAGTGTACTTAAAATTTTCTTCTCCCTACATTCCAAACTAAAAATCTGTTTTTGACATTTTTTTAATTTTAAGTACCAGCTTTGAATCTCTGCATTTTTATGATAAATACAAATAAATATTTAATATATGCGTATTAATTTTCCTAATTTTCCTAATTTATCATATAAAATATCATATATAATACATAATTTTAAATAATATTAGTGATTAATTTAGATTATAAAGCTTAATTGAAACTACACTTAAAAAATGTTGAAATTAAACCGTACTTTCAAAGAAATAATTATTTTTAATCTCACATTGACACTAAATTAAACATGATATATTCAATGTTAAAATTAACATTGAATTAAGATTTTAATTAACATTATTATTTATTATTCCTTATATATTTCCTGTTATTTTGTCGGTTATTTTATTTATAGAATTTATAGAATTTATTCATAATTTTATTCTCATATTTTTTTTAAGATAGATTATCGCTTTTGACTTTGCATTTTGAAATGTTGCGACATTGTCGTATTGTATTAGTTATCTCTTAAGTATATTTAATGTTTGAATGGTGTGAAGAACCGTTCCGCGAGTAAGTTACCGCGTTTGTTTCGGTGCATTAAGATAAATTGCTGGTTGAACCTGCTACTCTGCAAGAACCGTTACTCTATAATAAGTTACGGTTGATTGCGGATGTATTACTTGCTTTAATGCAGCAGGAGCCAACTACTTTTTCTAGTTTGTAACACAATTTAACCATCTGGCTCAATACATAAACGCCTAAAGCAGCTACATACTTTTTTTATAATATCGTAATATTAAGCGAGGATAAAGATTTAAGAAGAATTTCTTCATATTTGCAATTCCCTTTTATGTGTTGTTAAAATCACTCACATATTGCTTGTGATTATTAGTTTCCAATTTATGTTAATCTCTTCTAAAAGCAAATCTTGATTGCAAAATATTGAAAATTAATTACAATTTTATTACAATTAGTGCAAACTATAGAAGTTAATCATAAACCATTTGTTTGCAAAAATAAAATGTTAGTCTATTTAAAGAAATAGATACAGCAGAAAATATGTCAAAGAAACAAATGAATTAAAAGACGGATTCATTAATCTTCTTTTCAAAGAATGACATTTCTTCAATATTTAAAACATGTTTATTTCACACTTCAAATGATGTTGGTAATAAAATGATGTTGGTTGAGTTTTTACAATAATATTTTGCCATAATTTTCCAAAAATTTTGTTAATCCCAACCGTGAGAAAATTTCTTAAGAATTATATAGTGAAGTTCTTACGATCGATTTTCATGTTTAAGATTTAAAATAGTAGAGTGACTGGTCTTTCCTCCCTCTACAGTAATTATATTATTACAGTAATTATATACACATTCTTTAATTTTTGATTAAATTAATTTGCTAATATATACAGTAAAACAATCACCAAACTAAATTTTACATTTTTACAAAGAAATATGACGAAATTTCTTTTTTTACAAATTTTTGATTATTTCAACAATGTCTTTTCCATTTTATTGTTTATTTGGTTGTTAGTATTATTATATATATGATTTTTCAATACATTGCGATATTTCTGCATTTGATGTAAATTGAGGACCATTGTTTATTATCGAATAATAATATCGTAATAATATCGAACGCATATTACATAAACATATAGATATTTAAAACAATATTTTTTAATATTTTGAAAATATTTCACAAAATTTTCAAATAAATATAAATTTTCTAGAACTGATATTTGATAGAACTATAACCGATATTTTCTAGTTGATATTTTCTTAAACGGATATGTGCTTTAAAAAAATATAATAAAAAATTCTGATTACACCTCCATTGAGATAATTTATCTTACATTATATCAGCGTTTCGCCAATTCGAAGATAACTTCATTGCGAACTTTGATTATACATTCATTGAAATAATCCATCTTAAAACTATGTCATTGTTTCATTGACTTATGTTAAATTAATATTCCATTTTATACGCGCACGCACATACTTAACTGAAGAAGAATCAATGGTTCCAGAAGAAACGTACTTATACTTAATTTTATATTTAATTTTTATATTCATTTATTTTTGTAAATATGTTGATTTAATTATAAATAATTATAAATAATTTAAATTGTACTAACCGTCGTTGGCTTGATCACTGACCTTGTTAATATCTATTTTCATAATAAAAAATTTTTATAATAAAAAGTAATACAGATAAAAATTAAATTGTTTTCTTGATTATATTTTATAAATTTTATATATATTGGGTCATCCGGAAAGTTCGTGCCGCAAAAGATTTAAATTTAAATTAATAAAAGAAATTAAAAATTTAAATCTTCTGCATTTCAATATTCCTTCAAAATCGGCATGACAACCCAATATATATACAAATGATTATTTTAAAGAAATATCAATTTCGTCAGTTAACATGAGATATACGAGTATATAATAGAATTCAATTAAGGCTCCATATTGAATAAGTTAAGATATTAAGTAATTTTTTATCTAGAATAAAAACCTGAGAAGTAAACACACTACATAAATAAAAGATTTTCTTTTTTCATATTTTCTCTAAGGAAAAAGTTGCACTATTACTCCAGTAATTCACTCAAGAAAAATTTGCAAAAAAATACATAATAAAAATGATTACAAAATATATTGAAATAAATATGTAGAATATTACAAGGCTAAAAAAATAAATCATATAATAAAAGCTCCAAAGAAATAAATCATATAATAAAAGAAAATTAAAAGAATAAGAGTCAATACTGAATGGCTCTTATTGACTTCTTTTATTATTTTAAAATAAAAATATAACTTAAAAATATAACTTGTAAATAAATAAACTTGTAAAATATATTAAAAACGAAATAAACTATTTCACAGCTATAACAATTGTCAAATTAATAATATATAAAAGTAAATAAGAATTATAATTCCTCCTCAAAAAGAAAATTTTTCGATATATTTTATAAGTCTATAATTCTATTAATTGCAAATATTCTATTAAAAAGTATTTGAAGATACAAGTAAGAATTTAAAGCCTATAATGATCGAAGATGGATCTTTAATGCTTAAATAATTTAATATGAATATATATATACTATACATTATGCATATATATTTGTAATCATTCGAACTGCGCGCTGAATTAGTTTTCCAGACTTAAACTACTGTAATAATATCACAAATAAATAATATCATTCGTATGGAATACAAGAGATCTGGATTCAACGTCAGGTAATATTATTAAGTAGTTTAATTGCGTTTATAAATTCAGAAAACCAATTCGGTATGCTGTTCAAATGATTACAAATATGATAGGGGAGCTGATGACCGGGGCTAGAAATTTCAAATTTTTACAGATGAAATTAAGAGATTTAATAAGAGAGATTTAATAAGAGATTTAATAAGATTTTTCGAAGAAATGAATTCTACACCAGTTATTACATACATTTGATTACCTAATACTATTTTAATAATAAGGGAAAACTTATAACTGTAATATGAAAAAATGCATTTTTCTAATGCATTCCATTTGATTCAATTAGCCCCGGAACCGGTGTAATTTGACTAAGATTATTAAAATGAAAATTAATGTATTTTAAGCTCTTTGGTTACATATTAATAAAATTTTTATAAAAATATATTTTAAACACAAACATTCGCTTTGAAGGGCAGAATGCTTCTTTTTGCAAAATTTGTCTCGTGCAAAAACACATCGAATGAGTCTAGTTTTCGACAGATTGGACATGAGGAAACTAAACTTATAACATTACCACTGGGGTAAATCTCTTTAAAGGAATAAAATTTTGAATAAGTACTATAAAAATTGTCACTAAATGAGTCATACAGTTTTCCATGCTGTGGTGGTTAGTTTACTATCCCTGTCCGTTCATTTTTTAAAAACACACACATTACATTACAATATACAAAAAAAAATCTGTTGGACTTTATTAAATAAAAATTACACTTACTATCAAAATAGAAATTAAAGACAATCATATACGTTTGTAAAACAAAAACTTGAAGAATAAAAATATTTATTGTACTTAGGTATACGATTTTTTAAAAAATTGTGGTGCACTTCTATCATAGATATGTTCGCAACAAGATATTACAGCAGACGAGAGGTAGTGATGCCAATTCTTGGATCGGTATGCATCAACCAAATAAAACTGGATTAAAATGGAGTGAAATTTTTTTCTATCCGAATGCGTATTTTAAATAGCGAATACTTTTTTGGATTTAATTGGATTTAATTGGATTCAATTAGATTCAATTGGGTGCAATTGGATTGAAAAACTGCATTTCCTATTCAAAATTTTGAATTAAATAATATTATATGAATTCACAATGAACAGAAAAAACTAATATTATTTTTAGATTGAAAGGCATAGAGATGCTTCATGCAATTCCTATAAATGAATAAAAATGCATTTAGAATTGAAAAGCATTAATTTTAATATTCGTGAATCAATATTTCTGAAAATCTGAATCCATTTCAATTATTTCAATCCATTCTTGTTTACTTTACTCTATTTAGCGGAATAGCGGAATGCTAACGATAGCAGAATCAATCACAAGCATTCCGCACCAACTGCAATTGCAATAAGATGTAACAGTAAGCAAATCGGCCAATCATACAGTTTATGTTCTCTATTGTGATTAGATCGCTGATGTGATTACTGCTCTTATGTTTTTGTAAATGCCATGAGCTTTATACTAGAGAATCTCACAAGGAGAGAGTAGGAAATTGCATTACCCGTTTCCTCTGATTGGATATGGGCATTAAAGCTCCATAGGCATGGAAGAAATTGGAGAAAACTAGTCACGTGACCCCCGTCCTGATTGGACGTGGGCATTCACATGATGCAATTTACTATTCTCTCCTTGTGAGAGAGGAGAGGAGAGAGAGAGAGGCTCTCTACTTTATATTTAAGTCCACTAAAAATATATGTAAGTTGATGTGTTGAATATGTACATACAGTGTAGTGCATTAACAATTCACTGAGTCAATAACGGTCCAATTTATCGAAAATAAGAAAACACAATAATAAAAAGCTGATTTCAGAAAAATTCTGAAAAAATTTTTAGAGTTCTATGAAAAGAAAATAAATAATTTTTGTCTTTTATAATTTTTCTGTAAAGTTGATAATATTTGAGTAAAAAAATAAACGTCGATAAGAGTAATTACTATGATCCAGCGAATTAATGTACCGTACACAATCAAAGAGTATAATGTAATAATAATTATAAAAAATCTAGTTTATATTATATAAATTATTATTTTGATAATTAATCCATTTTAACCTTATTTGTAAGATATTAAAAAAAAATTTGAAAAAGGAACCTAATTTTTTTTTTTTTTTTTTAACTAACTGGATAAAGAATCGGAAGAATTGAGTATTCTGAATTAATTTTTTATTCAATTAATCAATTATTAAAAATCGGACTCAAAAGAATGAATCGATTCCGAAAATTGATCTTTTTTTTTAAGAATCGGCATCACTAACAATAGCGTTTTCTCTTGATCGCCCACCAGTGCAACACTCGGACAGTGTAGCGTGTTTCCTTGGTTGATGATAGGCGAATTTATTCAGTGTAATGTGTTTCCGTGGCTATAGTGTAATGCAAATTTTGTGCACGAAGTGGGATTTTGCTACACGATTTCAAAGAGACGGTATGGAGTCAGTGTGACTTTAATTTATAAATGTCTGGTATTTTTTTACATTAATTTATGTCAAAAAATGTTTCTAATTTTAATTAACGTGTCCATTTCTATTATACCTCTTTATCCTAAAATCTTCTAATTGATTATGTTAATAATCAGTAAAAATAATCTATTTTGAATACGTTCCGTATTGCTTATAGCGCTTGTAAACATCATTTGTTCTTGTTTAATATTTGATAGACAACAAGGATGAATTGATGCTTATGGCGTGTGAGCGTAAAAGCGGAATGTATTTTTTATACATTCGCCATTTTCGCAAGTTTCTTTATTATTATCCATCTGATATAAACATTATTTTGATGTCAAATTGTTATGATAAATGTTATTTGGTTTCTTTCTCAAAAAAACAACAAATGACATTATTTGAATAATTTGGCTCTAAAAAATAATATAATTAGTATAAATATATAAAATAATGATCAAGTTCTTCTTATCATAAAAGAAATAAAATAACTACGATAACTTACAAATTATTAATTCAAATATTTGTACATAATAGTTCAAACTTTCTAAATAATATATCCATTATTGTTATATTTTCACCTTGATGTCTTTAAACTGATTATTTTGATGTAAAAAACAAAAATAATTTTTTCTCGCATCGATCACTTCCTAATACTCCTTTTACTCTTAGAATTACCTATAAAAAACTCCTTTCACTCTTAGAATTACCTATAAAAAATACCTGCAATACATTCTAAAATTAGTAGAAGAATAGAAATAACTAAGTAAAAACAATCAATTTATTATAAATTAGCAAAAAGTATAACAAAATATAATCCCAAATATTTTTGGAAATAATAAATTCGAAAATTTTTCTCTATAAAATTTAATGTTGTAATTAATGTATTATGTAAGCTTAATAAATAAAAAGTAAATAAATAAAAAATAAATAAATATTAGATGTATAATTAAGTCCCCGTTAAATATCAAAATTCTCTTTTATTAACGCAAAAGAAACAATTAAAACAATACAGTTGTTTCAATCAAAATATTTTCTGTTTGTGTCTACCACCTTTTGTCATCTTTCAAGTAGCATACGAATGCCGTGGTGAAAGAATGTCTCTTGACACAATGAAAAGTTGTCGACTTTAGTGTCATTTTTTAAATATCTGCTTCATTTTGAAAGTACATTTCAGAGATGCTGCATCGATCGGATTAGAGTAATAATCAAACAGTGCGATCTGGAGAGTATGTTGGCTGGAGAAAGATTTCCCATTCAAGATTATACAGCTTGTTTCATTTTATGAGCAACATGAGGCCTTGCATTATCGTAGAGCAAATTGACTTTATGTCATTTTGAAGCCACTGCCGGTCGCTTCTTTTAAATTACTTGACTCAGGGTCTCTTTCACCAACCTCGATTAAGTTAATCGGTTACATGGGACTCATGTAGGTTCAGTTTCACAACTCATAGTTAACTTTTAACGTTTAACTTATTTTAGTTTAAAGTTGGTGAAAGAAATTCTCAAACGATTTTTGAATCAATTTTTTGAACGTTTTGAGTCAAGCAACTGAGGAGAAACGGTTGCCTTAGAACGAGATCATTTTGCACAACAATGCGAGGTCTGTTGCTCATAAAATCAAATAAATATTATATCATATATCAAAGGGAAATCCTTTCCCACCCAGCATACTCTCCAAACATTATTCTCCAGCCATTTAATTATCACTTATTCCGGTTGATGCAGCACACCATCTCCAAGACATACTTACAAAATAAAGTAGATATTAAGTAATGAATTGACGACTTCATTGCATCAAATGAGAAATTCTTTCACCACGATATTCGTATGCTGCCTGAGAGATGGTAAAAGATAATAAATGAAAACGGCAAATGTTTTGATTAAAATCATTTTATTGTTTCTTTTGTATTAATAAAAGAATATTGATAATTAACAGCGGAAACTTAATTATGCATCTAATAAATAAATAAATCCCACCTTTCATTATTTTTTTTTTTAAGTATGATGGACAAATTGTAGTACTGAAATAAATAACGCTCCTTCATGAGATAATCGTATAGAGATAATAGTATCGAGATAATAGTAAACATAGAATATAATTGTGTTTCGACAAGTACTGCAAAAGCGGATTATACTGCTATTTAAATTAAATTAAATTATTATTTAAATTAAATTAAATTTATTATAAATAAAATTTTTACCTTTTTTTAATGCTGTTTTTATCGCTAATAATTAAAATAGACTAAATTTAGCTAAACTGACTAAATTTGGAATTTTTCTGATTAATAATTATTAATTTCGCGAAAATATATTACAATATACAAAATCATATTATTAAATGAACTCAATATAAGTATCATATACCTTTTTGTTCGATTCTGTGAAAAAAATAAATGTCAATTGTTCCATTTGCCAATAATACGTAATATTATTATATGTTAATATATACATATATTCAGAATTACTAGATCTATTATTTATACATGTATTATAATTATTTTATCATTTATAGTTTAATGAGCGCCAATTATATTTTGATTTATAAATTCGTTAACGTGAATTCGTTTAATATCCATTTCTACGAATGTAGATAAATTTAATTTTAAGTTCAATTTGCACTTCATCTTTTTCTAATTTTTGAAATTAGAAGGATACGAAGAGATAGTTGAACCAAGATTAAACTACATTGGTAGTTTAACGGGCAGAAAGCTTTTCAGTTTTCGCGCGACTTCGAGTTTTTTAAATAAAAAATATAATTAAATTAAAATTCAAAATAATAATTTTGAATTTTAATAAGGCAATTTGATTAAC
>NW_017259583.1:4632111-4636982 GCF_001594045.1 Atta colombica
GTGATACTTTGGAATGATTAAAGACTTACATACAAATACAAAGTTATAATATTAAAAAAATAGGCATTAAAATTGAAATCTAATTTTATAGATATTAGGTTTTATATATATAATAATATAGCCAATATGATAATATAAAATTGTTTAATAGGATACATTAATAATTCTTTCAATTCCATGATGAAATATATTTAAGTTTATTATTATAAAGTCATTATCGAGCTTACAAATTCATTGCACAATCTTCCATGAGCAGAAAAGATTCCACATATGATACACACACACACACACACACACACACACACACACACACACACACACACACACACACACACACACACACACACACACACACACACACACACCCACGCGCGCGCACCCCGCGCACGCACGCATATTCGGATAAATTTCCATTAATAGCTGGATTTGTGATAAAAATACACGTGCTCTAAAAATAAATTAAGAAACTTTAGAAAGTGCTAAATAAATAACGGTATTTATTACAAGCTCATTTCGCGAAATGTAACAATTACTGGTAATTCGTACAGCGTTTACGAATCAATCGTTACAATCAATATTTAACATTCATATATGTTACATACTTTATGAAGAAAGTAGAGAGGAATATATAATCAAAAAAAATATACTAGTAGGTGTCAATATACATGATACAGCACATAAATGCATTATGAATTTTCGTCTATGATACGAAAAAGATAAAGAATATCGTTCGCTATAAGTACGAGAAACGCATGTCTCGAATTACTTGCCATTAATGAAATCATTTAAGCGTACTCGTGCGGAAGAGAAATAATCGCGCTGTTAAATCCCTTCCTTTTGCGCTAAAAATTGATAAAACATAATATCTATATGTACATCAATGTGTGATATTGGTGCAGCTCCGATTTGTTGGAAGCACTCCAACATTTATTTATCACAGTAGCACCCCGACTGACGTCACGTCTATATCTAAGTCGCGCAAACGCTTTCTGAAAAAATCTGTTTGTATACTCTATCCGATAAATTCTACTATCAAGATCGAATGGTAACCGCTAAATGAACCGAGAATATCTCTTACGCTAACACTGTGCATATTCACAGTTACGTGTACGTTGTTTCGTAAACTAATTATATCATACGTGTCGGACGAGATGCCGGTCAGCACCTTCTTTTATACCTTCTTTAATCCTATGACTGTTTATGTAATGTTTTTGAGCAGCCACTATTCATGAGTAATCGTGCGTTGCGTTTATTTTGATCTCTCATACGCGAGGACAATTATCGGTCTAATATATAATTAGGAAATATATAATTAAGAAAAAATAATGTCTTGCTTTATTGGCTCGGTCGCATATTTTGTGGGTCATATACCAAGATAACTGCAGAAGATAAACGCGCCACATATGCATAAGACTATCAATATAATGACAAACCAGAATGGCAGTGTGTCTGAAAGGTTAAAAAAAAAACAAAGTTTATTAGCTTTAATAGATCCCAAAGGCAACTATCTATTCGTTCGCAATAAAATACTTACGTCTAAATGGTATACTATGTATACAAATCCTGTTATCCACGGAGATACTGACAACTGCGGTTTCCGTGTTACTGGTAATCGCGGGGCCATCTAGTTTTGTTGGTAAGAATTCTAGACCGGTAACAAACATGCTATGCGCTCCAGGAACATGGAGTGCTTTCCTCAAACTGAATGCCACGAATATATCAACGCTGCCGGAGAACATTGTGCCGACGGCCACGAATTTACCATCATCAGAAACGGCTAGTGCTGACAATGCTTCCTTGTAAGAAGCGGATTTGGTGATGGCTCCAGTATGGACGTCCCACAACTGAAGGAAACTAGGATTTTTCGCCGCAACGGCGTTGGAAAGTACGAATAGATCGAGCTTTGTTTTATTCTCTGCCAATTTTCTGAATCGGCATCTTTTGTACATGTATTTCACGCCATCCAGCATTGTCCAAGTGAGCTCTTTATTCCTTGTGCCAGTGTTGAGATTCCACAAGAAGGCCTTTCCGTCTTTAGCGATGCTCACCAACAGATTACCGTCCGGACTAAAATCTAAGTCATCTATTTCCTTCCCGTGCGCGTCAAGATCGTACAATTTATGTAACTGCGGGAACTTCCATAATCTAACTCTACCATCTGTGCTACCTGTGGCCATAATTGTTCCTTGCAAATTCACCCTGACCACTCTTTGTAAAGGTTCACCGTTTCTATAAGTGAGAAAATCCTCATTAGAAATTAGAGTGTGATACTCTTCGATGTAATATTATAAATGTAATATTATAAATATTATAAATATTATAAATATTATAAATATAACCCACGGTTATTGAATTATAAAAAAAGATTCTCATTGGCAAATTTGTGGATAGGGGATATATTAACAAGACGCTCTTTGTATTGACGTCACTGTGAATCTCAGTTCATCAACTAACAAAGACAAAGATTTATAACTTTCTCTCTTGCTCTCTCCTCGCACAGAGTTCACAGTGACGTTACAAAAGAATGGATGAGGTAATCTTCATAGTTTAGTAATCTTAAGTGTATTACTACTATAAATGTAACTGAGTAGCAGTAAAATATGAGTAATTTTTACCTTTAGATCCAATCAATCACTACTATCCAATTAATACTATCCAATTAATATTTAGCCATTAGTGAATGGTTGTAATACTAAATGCATCCAATGTAGTTGACTTACCCGAAAGCTGTCTGCACACTATCAGCAGGCTTGAGTATTAACTGAAGTTTCTTGCTCTTGACATTCGAATTGTCGTCTTTAATTTCTTCTTTTATCCTCTCCATTGGTGAGTGAACATCTTCGACTTTTTCACTGTTTCTTCTGTGTCTAAGACCATCCTTATTAGCCATTGCTGTCGGTCCTTTGATCAATTCTCCATTCTCCGAAGTCACCACCTTGGGATTTACATTGTACAATTGACAATGGCTCTCTTGGCCAGCAACTATCCATGTCTTTTTGCCATTATTATGTGAGGCACAATTCATGACTACGCTGGGACCCGTCTCATGCCTGGTCACTTCTTCAGCAACAAAATGTATTCCGTTGTGTGACAATTCGAAAATTTCCTGCAATAACAAAAACTGGTTCTTTAAACAGTTGTATTTAAATGAAATATTATGATCTCGAATCAAGAAAAAAAGGAAAATTTTATAAAAAAGAACAAAAGTAAATTTCTGATAGCCAAAAATAGATTACAAAATGTTTGCTATAAATTTTTTCGGCAAATTTCGACAGAAATATAACTGAATCTGTTAACAGAATATGATTATATATAACAGAAACCTGCCATTCAAGAAAATTTAATAGAATCTAGCAGAATATGGAAATTAAATATAATCTATGTTGTACATAATGCTATGTTGTATATAATTATATTAAGTAATACATAATTCATTTAAACGATCACAAACTGACAGATTCAGCTAACAATCTGCTTACTGAACCAGCAGAAACTCACAAATCCATTGGCAATGCCAGTCTTGGAGGAGCCGCCTCCGCCTCCCACCAGGATGTGCCTGCTAGTAAGCATCTGCAGAGTGTAAAGAGGGAAATTCACCCTGGCCAGGAGGCCGCCTTTGTTTCTTCTGGAGGGCATGACGCGGCAAATATCGCCTATCTAATAATCTTCCAGTTGCTCTTGCGTCAGAAGTGTCAGGTGTACGGACAGCTTCGCCGAGGGATCTAGTGATCGGGGATCAGCACTAGTCGAATAGATCGCGCGTACGACGTCCGCGTTCCATCGTCACTTCAGAACGGCCTTTTAAATAGGGCCACGCGGTTCACGTGTCACCACCATAAGACACAGATGACAACGAGCGATCCGTAGACTTTGCGCTTTGCGCGACAAAAGCGAAGGTACACGTATTCACTCAGAACGGCGCGCGGTTGAGGGTTGAGCGCTTCATTGCAAGATCGCGCCACTGCGCTGTTGTAAGGCTGAGATAAACTTGAGAGTTGAAAAGCGCGGTCTTCCCGGTCTATATTTTTTCATAAAATGCTTAAAATTTTGTATACTAATATCTATTTAATTAATTAGCGATATGGAAACTGGATACTATATATATATATTTATTATTCTGTGGAATTGTTGAAAATTGTTAAAATCGCAGTTGCGAAAGCATTGCAGCAGAGAGAAACCTAAGAAAGGACATGACGACTCAAAACCTGTAACCGCAAATGCTGCACTATCGCCCTCTGAAGAAATGGATGTTAACTACACAACAATATCTACATTTTTACGGTGCTTCTGATGGAAATAGATAGTTGAAATCGCTAAAATAAATAAATAAAATCTATTAAATTAGTAAAGACTTCAACGATTTCAGTGATTTATTTCCACTAGGAGCAAAAAAGGTGGATATTGTTGGATAATTTACATTATTCTTCGAAGAGTCGTATTGCGTAACAGCATTTTGCGATTAGAGGCTCTACACAATAAAAGGAACAGGGAATAAGAATTTGAACCATCAGAAATCATGTATTGTAGAATACACAGTTTCTGATAGGTTGAAATTCTTATTCTCTATTCCTTGTTTCTTTTATTGTGCGGAACCCCTTACAGGTTTTGTCCATCATGTTTTTTCTCAGGTTTCTCTCTGCATATAGCTATCGACGATAAAATTGATATCGCGATTTATAAAATCCATGATTTCGAAAAAAAATTTTGGATAGCAACTTAATATAAAAAAATACAGAGTAATATAAAAAAATACTTATTATTTAACATATTTTTTAGCTGAGTTTTATAAGTATCTAAAATGATTCTGAAAGCAAATGATTCGGGAAAAAAATATTTTTATATAATTAAATAAAATTATATAAAATTATATA
>NW_017259583.1:4637268-4650797 GCF_001594045.1 Atta colombica
TATACTGATTACCTTGATGTTTTAATTTTCATCTCTTAAAAGTTTCGTTTACGCTTTTGTTATTTTCCCATTATATTCGACTTACGATCTGATTTTATTTTCATCAGAGTATATTCGGATATAGGTACGGTTTTCTGCATATGCACAATAGATTTATTAGCGAACTATATTAATTTCCAGTAAAGATAGATATTAGCTGTGTTTAGAAGAAAAAATAGCTTTGCAACTGTTGTAAAATTCTTCAAAACGATTCGTTCTTGTTATTGTTTTTTTATGGATCTAAATATATAAATAAATTATATTGAAAAATCTTACAAGAATTTTACAGCAGTTGCAAAGCTATTTTCTCTACTGAACGTAGCTATTATGGTCCTCTTTAGCAAACTGACATTATTTTAATTTGTCGTTTTATTGATGCCAGATGACAACAAATAATACCAGCTTGTTACTTGAGGATTCTTTCTTTTTCTTTTTTTTATTTGTAATATAACACACTATGCAAAAAAATCATAAAGTACGTTATAATCAAATTACTTTTATATATTTTTCAGATTATGTGACAAATACAATTTAACTTGTAGAGGCCCTCCATCACCCCCGTCGACGGTTCTCTTTTTTTTTATTTCAGCAAGTTCACAAGTTATTTGTCGTAATTTTGATATCAAAACAATATTGAAAACATCATTTTAACGTCAAATGACGTCAGCTTGCTACTTCAATTCTTTCATTTTTCTTTTTTCTTTAACTTTTAAACAAATTGTACAAAAAAGTTATAAAATATGTTACACTTGAATTACGCATATACGTTTTTCATATCATTTGGTAAAACAAATTAATTTATAGAGGTCTTTCATCACATCCCCTGCCGTCCTCTCTCCTTTACAATATCATAAAATGGGATAATTTTTATCCAAAATTAGAATAAATTTAATAAATAAATTTTGACAATATAGCATGCAAAATCTGGACATATGACATCTTAAAAACGTAATCTTATGAAGAATCGAACTATTATCTTAAAGAAGTTTTAAGAATCTATATCATGATTTTGGATATATGTATTGCATATATATTTTTATAATTTGTGTCAAAGTTTCTGGGACGAAGGCTTTTATTCTGTAACTCTTAATGACATGTCGATGTCGTTATATAGTTTTTAGCGTATGTTAAATTTATATATAATTTATATTATATATATCTTTCAATAAAAAAGAATGTCAATTATTAACTATATATATGTAATTCATATCGAATAATTTTAAATTCTGCAACGCGTCTTCTATAATTATTATTTCTTTATATGATAATAAAAAAAAATGTTATTTAATAACTATTAAATGTGTTGCAATATCGCATCTATGATTTAAATAATATAATGGAATGAACCAAATGATTTAATCGCACGTATATAAATTCTATTTCTGACTTTACTTTCAACAAAGACTAACTTTATGAGTCTCCCCTCTAAAATTCTAAAAAAATCGCGAGGAAACACTGCGTTAAATAGAAAATAATTAGTCCAATAATGAAACCAGGTCTTTCCGAAATGTTGAATAGTAGAACAGAAAGAAGAATCTCTATGGAGAGGGAACTGTGTTCTGCTTCTTGTCAAGTTTCACGTCATCAACGCGAAAGAAAGTTAAGTGATTCGTTAAACACTAAGAACTCCGTTGCAGAAGGAAACCAATTCCAAATTTTTCGGACTGTTCTTATAATAGCACTCATCTTGGCAACGAATTAACAATTGTTTCCTAAAAACTTCAAAACAAAAATTTTTACAAATAATGCAAATTATTATGCAATTATCGAATATTTTAATGATAACTTAATCGGTATTAATCACAATTAGTACGCAAGATCAAGATTACACGCAAAAATATATTCTTTATATTATTACAAAAACACAGTATAATATACAAAAATACAGTATAATATCTACAGTAATAAAATAAAAAAACATGAATAGAATAATATTTTAATTTATCGAAGGATAGTTAATGATTATATTTCAAAGTAATAAAATATATACATAATTATAACTTATATGTGTACAAAAATTCTCAGATACCAACTGTTCAAGACAAATCGAACCAATGAGATTTAAATTTTATTCATCTTATTTTGATTTTATAATCGAATATTATTAATATAAAATTTATTTTAATCTTTTTTTTTGCAGCAGTTACTCAAATGTAGTCAAGTAATTAAGGATTACCTAAATTAATAATTCATGTAATATTTAGATAATTAGAGCTAAATCAAAATCTTGATGATTACCCAATCGATTCGTCTTGAATTTTTAAGTAAGCACATTTTTAATTACGTCCATTGTATTATTACAATAAATTATTTACATAAACATGAATTTTTTTGATAAAATTTTATCAGATAAATATTTCTTACATAATATATAGACTGCGTATGTATTTCATTATACAAATTAATCTAAAAAATTTTTTAATTAATTAATGTATTGAAATAAAGGGATGTCCAGTGCCTGAAAATAGTTTCTTAAAAGAAACTAAAGATCAAAATAAAAATATATATTCATTTGTAATCATTTTTCTTAAAAAAATCGCAAAACCAATTACTTAACAAAACTTGTAATTTTAGTTTATTTAATATAATTCACTTATCTATAAACAATTGCTATCCATGTTCAATCCGTTAAATCTTATTATTGTATAGTATTAATGTTAATTAATGAAAGAATATTTAATAAGAAGAATAAATTCTTTCAGAATATACTACATTTAATTAATTTCATGATTAGAAAATGACTTAAAAAAATTATATTATCATAGGCGTTAATTTATTGCCGAAATCACTGCTTTCAGAGAAAAAACCCTTAATTAAGTAATCGATTAATTTCAACCCTGCAACGGTCGAGAATCTCCAGATTCAATGAAACACCGAAATAGGCATCTCGGATGGATGTTATGCAAACTGACGAGAAATAACTTTCCACGTTAAAAATCATTAGTCTCCATCGGTACAAATTACAACATTCGTTTATATGTCTAATCTACTATTTGATGCCTCGAGTCTCGTTTATCGTACTTATGAACATGAAAATAACGCAGTATTTGCATTAACTTTTAATGATTTAACATATTTAATATGAAACATAATTTAAGAATTCGGAAAGAATTAATAAATATTTAATATTTTATATGAAGTACTTCCCGAATTAACAATCTTTTGGTAACAAAAAAATTTTAAAACTTCCCAAAACGTTTATTAAATGCGCCGATCTTTGTCTTATTAATTGCATCCGATAATAAACATTATTTACAATTATTATTACAAATACAATACATAACCTTTATAAAAATATATAATATTTTATATTGTCTCTAAGAATTGATTTAAAATTAATAATATAATTTTTAAGTTGTTATTATTATTAAAAATAACAAATGCAATTATATATTATTATTATATTTTATATAATAATTTAATACAATAATAAATAAAATATTTAATACAATAATAAATATACCGACATACTTATAATTATTATAATATATATAAGTTATTATTTTGTCTAATAGAATCTTTTCAACTCAAATTATTAACACTCCTATCTGATTGAATTTCTTATCCGTATTCCAGTCTATATTCCTATTTGCCCATATTTTTTCATATCCATTTATCTATTCGCATATTTCAAGTTAATAAACAAAAATCTTTAATTAAATTCGCGACGCGATATGCGATTTATTAAGGAAACCGATTTTTTGGTTAATTCAGCAAAATACATGAAATCTCCTCGAGCAATAAATCCGAATTTCAAATATAATCGCGCGCGATTAAAATGTAAATTAGATCTTTCTAATCTTGTACATACGTGAGAAAATAGAGGAATCAAACAAATAAATAAATAACAATTTTGTACATTATCTTATACTCCACATGATCAAAATTGACACTTATTCCTTCCATCATATTTA
This sequence comes from Atta colombica, assembly GCF_001594045.1. Classification (NCBI taxonomy): domain Eukaryota; kingdom Metazoa; phylum Arthropoda; class Insecta; order Hymenoptera; family Formicidae; genus Atta; species Atta colombica. Next base: position 4,641,222 of record NW_017259583.1, read on the forward strand.
TTTTATTCCTCCTTCTTTCTTCAGGCCAGATTGGACTTACCTTTCGTCATATCTGACCATATCTGACTGATCATATTTTAATTAAAAATCGATAAGACAAAGATACCTCCTTGCTGTCAAATTATTATCGCCGACAAATAATATTACGTTTGATTCGTGTATAGTACATACGCGAGAAGATCGTATCGAAAAATTTAAACTAATGAAAAATTATTTAAAGAGAATATTAATAATAACCGTAAAAATTGTACTGAAGATATATTCACAAATTTCATTACTTGCATGAGAATTTTGATCGAATATTTCTCCACGACACGCGTTGTTTAAACTTGGAATTTTATTTAAGTTAAAAAGACTTTATTTGTCGTATTGTATATTGATATGTATATTGATATTTCCGTTCTAAACAAAAAAACTTTACATATTTCGTGAAAAATTGAAATTTATAATGTTAGTAATATTTTAATGATTAAAAATCGGTAAATAATAAAGTTATAGAGAATTTGAAGATGCAGCAGAACAAAGATATAATGCATGTTTATATGATAAGCACCTTCAAAGCAAAGTAAAATACACAAAACAAAATAAATAGCATGAAATTCGAAAGAATTAAAAAAACATATAGTAATAATACAATATTATAATTAATTATCATGCTGTTACAAATAACGTATATAAATAATTATAAGATTACCGATATAGATATATTTTTCATTTTATATTCAGATTACTTTTAATATAACATTTGATATAAATTAAATTGTAAAATAAATTACATATAAAATCATAATTATGAATAGAGAGAACTGTTGAATGAAATCGGTGAATCAAGATGTTATTCATATTTCTAGTTTATTAAAATACATATTCTAAAATATGATAGCTTAAAATTATATATAAGATAAGGAGAAATGAATCACAATTAAGTATACTATTATACGTATTAGATTAATGACTAATAATACATTCAAATAAACGTACTATTATTTATTGTGTGTGTGTGATCTGCAGTTACATATAACATATTAAATTTTAAGTAATTGATCAAACCATGAATAGAAAATGTTAATAAAATTATTGACAGAATAACGGAAAGAAAGAGTAATTTAGAAAGAGTAATTTGATCACCAAATTGCTTTTTAAATCTCTTTAAAAGTAATTATCAAAGCATGAAAAAATAAGAAACAATTGATGTGAACAAACGAACGAATTATCATTTCCGATTCATAAGTGACCAGGACAAATATTGATGATATTCATGATACAAGATTCTAATTTAGATAACTCCTATTTTTTTTCTCGTAAACTATTTCCTAGCTAATAATTCAACAACTTTAAAAATGTTAAATCATCAACTGATATTGAAATTATTGATATACGGAATCCGGGAAAATTCAGATTTAATGCATGCAACAAGGATCCTTCACTTTCAACGAAGCGATAGAAACTGCATGTCACAATAAAAATCATTACGAAACCCAATTTCCTCAAATTTTCCTTTTATCAATGTATTATTAGATGTTAGCAAAAGTAACTTTAAAAATCCGAATTCACATAAAATAAAATATTATATTGAATTAATTAATTTCTCTTCCATATGATATTTAAATACTTCACATACGTAATTTTACAAAAATGTTTCTTCTTAATTGCGTCTTTATTCATAAGATATATAAATTATGCTAAATCTTTATTTTACAATTATCCACAATCTCCATTATTAGAATTTCGCAATTTGTGGCAAAGAGATTTCTCATGATGCTCCTACAAGTTTCCCTTTGATCATCCTTTTGCAGAAAAAACTCTTTCCTTCACTTTCATCAATTTCTCATTGCATAAATTTTCATCTCGCGAATCACTATATATCCTTGTTGCAAATTCTTCATGAAAAGTGCAAACAATAGTGCAATTGCACGACACACAAGTAACTGATGATTTGCTAAGATCGACGCGGCGGATACGGGACCGACAGCAAGATCGTTGGGAATATATTTATTAATTTTAATTTTATTTATTATTTTTTTATTCCAGCATTATTCATTTTTCCTCTTTCCCAATGCGTCAGGACTCTACTCCTAATACTTCTTCTACAACCTTTCCCTTTGATTTTCCTTCTACAATAATTGTAGACACGAAATATATTGTTGTGTAGTTAACATTCACTTCTTTAGAAGACGATAGTGCGCGGCAGCATTTTGCAGTTACAGATTGGGCCGTCATGTCTTCTCTCAGGTTTCTCTCTGATTGCAGATACTGACGAGATACGAATTTGATTTGGCTACTGACATCTCGTCGGTGATTTGGCTCTGATAATCGGTACTGCGACCTTATCGATCGAGGAGACTGAGAAATTCTCAGTCGCGCCACTGAAGGAATCCGAGATCCGAGTTCCGCAAAATGGCGGGTGCCATAGTGCGTTGTTTTCAGATTCCGAGGAGACAATTGGGTGAGTTTTAGGTCCACCTTATTATTGTGGCTACGAACTTTCTTAAATTGCGAATAAACCATTCGCGACGAAATGGCAAAGCAAACATTATCCCACACGTCTTCGAAAAACAGTTTCTCTTCGCTGCAATGAATCTACGAGGTTATGTAATTAAATAAATTGCATATATTTAAAGGTCTCCTCGGATCGAGTTTGAGCAGTCAGCAACAGAGAACACTCGCCGATGCTCCGGAAGGAAAGGTGAGGATGTTTCTCAACAATCTCAACATCTGTTCATATCTTAGCATCTTTCCTTCTCGTTTATCACAAAGCTTTGACATCTTCATCTGCTTTAAGTACAGTTAAAACAAACAAGATCATAAGGGCTATGTTGAGTAAAAAGAAAGCAACTTAATAACTGTTGTAAAAGTCTTATTAAAATTGGATTATACATTTAAATCTAATGAAGAAATAAAAGCAAGAACGATATTAAAAAATCTTATGATAGTTGTAATCAGAATTGTGTTGTATATTTCGAAATTATGTTTCTGTGAAATTTTTACGTATGGTTAAGTTTATAAATCTTTTTTTTGTAGACAATACAAATAATGTAAAACATTTAAATTATTATAAATTGGATAACGCAGTATAGAAAAGAATAATTAAATTTTATGATTATTAATATATCTGATTTCAATATTTTTTTATAAATAAAAATGTAAAAATAAGTGAGACAGAAACTCTAGTACAATCTAGTGTAATACCAAAGAATATAGGCTTAGATAATCCATAGATTGTTTACATAAATGATACATGGAACAGTTTACATAGTTTACATTATATACACATAGATGTACATTATATTTTGTGCATAAACGTATAATTCTGATTCTAGGTGCTTTTTTTGCTGAGCACAGCCAATAAATTTCTGTATTGTTAGTGTTTTTCTTTGTTTTTTTTTTTTTTTTAGAAACAAGGAGGTCCCCTGGCTGATGAGGACCGTATCTTTACGAATCTGTATGGCAGACATGACTGGCGGTTGAAGGGTGCCATGAGTCGTGGCGATTGGTATAAAACCAAGGAAATAATAGATAAGGGCGCCGATTGGATCATCAATGAGATTAAAATTTCCGGTCTGAGAGGCCGTGGTGGAGCCGGCTTTCCCTCTGGGATGAAATGGTCTTTTATGAACAAACCATCTGATGGTCGGCCCAAGTACCTGGTGATCAATGGCGACGAGGGCGAGCCAGGGACGTGCAAGGATCGTGAAATACTACGCCATGATCCACACAAACTTGTGGAAGGTTGCCTAATCGCTGGTCGCGCTATGGGAGCTTGCGCCGCTTACATCTACATACGCGGTGAATTTTACAATGAAGCGTCCAACATGCAAGTTGCTATAGCAGAGGCTTATCAGGCCGGTTTAATCGGAAAGAACGCTTGCAACTCTGGCTACAATTTCGACATCTTTGTGCAACGAGGAGCAGGTGCATATATCTGTGGTGAGGAGACCGCTCTTATAGAATCTATGGAGGGGAAACAGGGAAAACCGAGACTAAAACCACCATTCCCAGCTGACGTTGGCGTGTTTGGATGTCCCACAACCGTCACTAACGTTGAAACCGTAGCAGTGGCACCTGTAGGTGTTACTAATATAATATATTTTTTCTCCTATATTTTATTTTGTAAGGTTAAAAAGATTACAATATAGAAGCAATTAAAAAATTTAAAATTAATAAAATGTATATTTAATTAATTTTATTAAATATATGTACATTTTATTAATTTTATTAATTTATATAAATTTATATAGAAATTATTTAAAAAGCATTAAAGATTCGGTGTTGTATTTATTTCTTATTGAAAATATTTACATAGACAATCTGTCGCCGAGGTGGAGCATGGTTTGCCTCATTTGGACGTCCACGCAATCATGGAACCAAGCTCTATAACATTTCTGGGCATGTGAACAATCCATGTACCGTCGAAGAAGAAATGTCCATTCCTCTGAAAGAACTGATCGAGAGGCACGCGGGAGGTGTAATTGGAGGATGGGATAATTTGTTAGGTGTTATTCCTGGTGGTTCTTCAACTCCCGTCATTCCTAAGAGGTAAATAAAGAGATGTCGTCCAACAATTCGATTTCATTCCGAAAGTCATAGTCAAAAATTTTAGCGCGTGTGACACCGTTTTGCTGGACTTTGATGATCTCATCAGAGTACAGAGTTCGTTCGGCACAGCCGCAGTAATCGTAATGAATAAACAGACGGACATAATCAAGGCCATCACTCGTTTGATAAGTTTCTATAAACACGAATCCTGCGGTCAGTGTACGCCTTGTCGCGAGGGTATCAGTTGGATGTATAAAATACTAAAAAGGTAAGAATTAATTTATCTCTATGTATGTAAAAAATTATTATCCGGTAATACTTTTGAGATTCTTTATGGGTACTTTTTACATAGGTAGCTATGTGTTTCGTGAATTATCTTCGTGCATCCATTTTTGGAATGCCAATGTTTGATAAATTGCAATGTTCATGAAACATTGTTTCTATATTATTATTTGGTTTCATAATAATTTTTTTCGCAGATTTGTAGAAGGTAACGCCGAGGTACACGAGATAGACATGCTATGGGAGCTTACGAAACAAATAGAACTGCACACGATATGCGCTTTAGCGGACGGTGCTGCGTGGCCTGTACAAGGTTTGATCAGGCATTTTAGGCCGGAAATCGAAGCACGTATGAACGAACAGAAAAGAGCGACATTGAAAAGTTGAGATAAAACTGGAAATTAGAGAGAATATAACGGGACGAGATATATAGAACAATCCCTGTAAAATTTTATATTTATTTTCAGTGTATATAAATGAATATAAACGCGATAGTCACAATTCCTCTGTAATAATGTTTTTTCGAACCCGGACATCCATCCTGGAAGTTCGAATAATAAAGGAAAGAAAAACTTTATAAACGTGCAGAATTTTAAATGTTCCTTAAAAAGATCGCGCGTTAAACAAAATTAAATCGAAACTTTCATAATGTTTAACGTTTATGAAGAAAAGCAAAATCAGCGAGGCAAAGTGCTTTGAAGCGAAAATTTGTTTAACAACGGCCATTCACCGGAAATTAGAAGACATAATTGTATGTGGAGTACGAAAGAAAAATCGATAAAATTAAAATTGGTTCAATATGATAGACTTCTATTATATTAAAGAATTTATAAGTTTTACATGTGTGTGTTATACGTGGATCGCAAGCGATCCTATCTTATCTTTTCAAAAATAACACTTTGGAAAAGATGGCGACATGAAAATATGCAACATTGTGAGATTTTCAGAAAAGTAAACGACATCGAAGAGAAAGGATCGTGTACATGACAAAATATAAGAAAATTCGATTTATATCCTCGAATATTGGCTGAGTTTGCTTAGAGCCATGTAAGACTAACATTTACCTCCCACGTTTTCTTATGTAAATAGTACGCTCTCAGTTACGTGGTTTTCGTAGAAATTGTTATACATTGCGGGCTCTCGAAGAGCTCGTGAATTATAGTAACGATAACGACATCGACGATGTATTACGCGAAATAAATGACATAGTTATTCAATGGAATATTTTTGCCGAACGTCACGGCGTTCGGAATGAAACGAGTGTCGAACCTTTTGTTCATGAATCATGCATACGATTCAAATAACGTCGTGCTACTTGCGAGCTCAAAGTGAAACATAAGACTGGGAAGACGAGAATATTCGCTGCAGTTTTATCGAACGATACTTTGCATTTATTCGTTCATCATACAAGAGAATTCGCTAGCACTAAATGTTCCGCCGGCTACAGTACGGATAATGATGTGACTTTAGATATACGGTACAATGTGCGTATACAATACATATATACAAAAAGCACGTTCGCTCGTTCCGCAGATCAGTTGCGTCTGCTCTCCCTGTCGTTCTCTCGCACGCTCTTTCGTTTTCTGCCGCTCTCTCGTTCCCTTCTCTCTCTCTTAGCGCCACTAAAGTCGGAACTGTCTTTTTCGCGGTTTCTCGAATTATCGTTAGTTACTTAAATAATTAAATAATAGATTTAAGCTAGTCGTTACATTTTCGGGATAGTTCGCCGTAAGAAGCAAGCTGTCCCGGTTGTGTTAGTAAGCGCACACACTGTCTTTTATAATAGGTCCGTTGTGTTACCTCCATTCTCTTATTTTCATCTGTGTACATATATTTATATTATATTATCTATACCAAATCCACATTTCATTCCGTTGCGCATCCAATATTACATTCCTCTTTATTCTCGCTTCTCCTTTATTCTTTTCTCGCGGGCAGTGATGGCAGGATCGATTCATTCCAAGTGCTCGCTCCAGATTGAAAAATATCTAGGCATTATACTAACAACGCACATTTTTCTCGAACATTTTTAGGCACTAACATATCGCATAGTATTATATAGCATTCAGCGTTAAGCCTTAAGTACTTTCGAAAAAGCATAATTCTTTCAGTGGTCATATCTTGATCCTATCGAGTATCCAGATTTTTTAAAAAGGATTTATCAAGTTAATATTATAGTTCGCCAACTTGAAAAGCAGTCGTTCCTAAGGCTCTCACGCTCTCGTTTCTAAAATAGGAAGCTATTCTAAAGATATACTTAGCAAATACACAATTTCCAACCGTACTAAATGTAAATTAACAGCATATACGTCGCGACAATATGAACTTAATTTAATTAAAATATATAAAATATCGTTGATAGCATATCGTAGCATAATAATCGTAGCACTTGTGTCGTCGGAAATCATCCCCTCGGCAAACACCCAGACACGATCGCACATAAATTGGCCCCGTTAGAAAAAGACATGTATGTTAGATTATGACGTTAAGAGTCAAAAAGTCGCTAATTTCATCGGAAGGCATAGTAATCTGATGCATCCGTCGCGTCTGTAATTTCGCCCAATCGTTTCTGGATCACTTCCCATCACTGCTCACGATGACTTAACGGTCTCTCAACGCTAAAATACAGGCTCTGCAGCCCGCGTCACACGCGAAGCGTGTTTTTGTTACTCGGCCGTCGCTGTCCGCCGCTTTTGTGTTCATGTTTGTGCCGCGTGTTATCGTACCGAATGACGCAAAACAGGCTCCGTATGCGTGTATGAGGACTTCTTCGACATTGCACAGAACAAGCGCGTGTGCAGCACAATCGTTTGGAAATAAAAAGTTCACGAAATAGCAACAACAATAGTTGCCATCCATTTTGTGAGTGACTAAGTCTAAAGTCATATGAATTTTTTTTTATTTATAATAATGATGTTACTATTTGGTCACTCGGGGGGGGGGGGAGGGAGGATGTGACAAAGTTATCTCAAAGTTAACAATACAAGTTTATAATATATCTTACTTTTAATATGAATTAACAAAACTCACATGTCTGTTTCTATCTGTGCAGTATAATTTTAATCTTGGTTTAACTAACTCTTCATCTTTTTCTAATTCTTGGAATTAAAAAAAAAGATGAAGAATAAGTTCAGTTGAGATTAAAGTTGACCAACGTTGATAAAAATGGATATCAGTAAAGCATACAGTCTCGAGCTTGATTGTAGATTGTAGGCAAAAAACTCAGTTGAACATCACTTTTTTTTTAGAACGAAAAGGAACGCGCATTCAACTAAGTTATGACGTTACAAATGAAATTATCTGAGTTTTGATGTAAATGGAAACTAATTTCTGCGATAACGAATGGAATAACGGCGGACAGGGACAGCTTGCAACTTGGAAGCTGATGGAAGTTGAAAACTCGCACGCTTCGCGTACCTTTCGCAGCCTCTCGAAGACGTACGGAGACGAGAGAACGCGACGACTCGTAATAAAATAAAATTGTAGCACGTTTTGCTCTCGCATTTTTCACTCTCGCTCCTCGGATTGTACTTGTTGCGAAACACCTTGCACACAGAAAAATACTTACTGTACAAGCTAGTAATAATTATTTGTATTTCAAGTATTTCAAATATTCATATAATATATCCGTAAATCTATCATAGTTCATCACAAGCGTCAAATTTATTCAAAATATATTCTGAGTTCTATTAAGTTTAATATTAATCAAGATTATTAAATTAAAATAAATTCAATTTGCTTATTGTACAGTTACTTCTTCTGAATTTTATAATATTCTTCAAATGAAGATAAATTTTTGTTTCGACTATATGATACTGAGTTTTTCTGAATTTATAAATATATTTTAAGATTATTATCAAGAAAATATTCTTTGTTAAAGATATAACCATTGCTTAAAAGGAAGAAATTGCGTGTATCATCACTTTTTTTAACAACAGAGTGATATTTTTCTGTGTGTGTTCTCCCCTTCGACCTGACCGCGCAGTAGGGTCACGCTCATCTCGAGATATCCCGTCGACCTCGAGAAAAGGTACGTATATGCACGATATGATTGAAAGCTCGCTGGTCACATGCTCTTTGGCATGATCATTGGCTGTCTTCCGGCAAGATCACGCTTATTGTTGGAGAAATCTACCGCTGGACTCACGCCACCGCGTATGGGTTCTCCACTTTAAATATCTACCATAAAAATAGATGCACCTCTATCGCAGTTTCGTACGTCAGCCCCCTACCTATGCCACTTTGGAGGATACGATTCTAACTCCTTCTATTCCTCCTCTTTCTCCCGTTCTGAATTCAAGGAGTCTATTCTCGAAATCGTGCAAAAGCGTTTCGCGCACGTGTGAATGGAAATCGAACCACTCTTCAATGAGAACGTGGTCTCATCGTTATAGGAAATAATGCCAATTACCATACGTGGTATCCATAGTTTCGAGAATCGCACTCGATATCCTACATAGAACTTAGCGAACTTGGCGCGTTAGGAGACTGACGAGTAATTTCCCGTTTCTACCAATGCAGATTAACTTTAATCTCGGAGCAACTTATTCTTCATTTTTTTCTAATTCTTAGAACTAGAAAAAGTGAAGAATTGAAAAGTTAATTAAATCGAAATTAAAATTGAACTACAGTAATAGAAACGGACATAATAGAGAGCCGGCAAAATAAATTTTTCACATGTGTGGAATAGACAACGGGCGAGAGGATCTGATTAGAGCTAAATTTAAATATTGTAATAATAGATTTATATATATATAT
>NW_017259583.1:4650897-4658965 GCF_001594045.1 Atta colombica
TGATTCGGTCATATTTGCCATATTTGGTCACCCAGAGGAAGGAAGATTCCGCCATGAGCCAATGGAGCGCGTAGTATTGTTTATTAAAATATTACCAATAAAAATTCAATAAATTGCTCGTTAAAAATTTGTTACATGTAGCTCGACATGTGTGGAAATTCAACACGTGCCAAATTCACATGAGTATTCACATGTTCGTCGGCCCTGAACAAAGATACCACATCGGAGAGTTTCCTATTGGCATTGATACCGATGTATAAATATTTTTCTCTTTCCCTCTCGTTTGACATTTATGGTAGTCTTTCATAATAAGTATATTAGCGATACATAACCACTATACGATAATACAGAAATCGCAGGGCTTCGTTGAAATTGTTCCAAAGCCGGAGCCGTCGAGGATAAATTTATCTCTTAGTTATAGCTGACTTCTGTCAAGCCAAAGTACTGAGGTGGATTTGATGCCAAAAGCAACACTGCTCGAATATAATCGATATCGCCTGTTCACTTCCGTCCGTTCGAAGTCAAATTCGAAGTCACGACGGTGATTTACCGAGAATGTCTCTCGAGAACGCTGATCGAGTGCGAAACGTCACATACTACCGCTACTTCGCGCACCATCGTTTATTCTTAGATGATAAGACATTGCTTCTGCAAAGTTCTGGAATTTTGAGAAATGGATCAAGCGGTATCTCTCGTGAATCAAAATGTTCCATAAGATTGGAGAGTAACAGTCGCGCGCGAGCCGAACGACTTCTCGCGACCATAGAAAATAGACGAGAGACGCGTGACTTTCCACGTTTCTGTGTACGTCATAAATCAAGATGAATGATACGATCCATCGGATATCATGCCACCTCCGACAGATGCATCAATCTTCTCTAACATGTTAGGGGTACCTCGCTTCAGTGGCAGTGACTTTTTGACCGTTACTGCTCATAAAAGCAGCCAAGACCATCACGTTTTCCAGAACATACATTTGTCTCAGTCTAGAGCATTCGCGCAAATGATTTTTGTATACAATTTCTGCGCGTGAAATATCATTTGTATTACAATTGAACGAAAATTATTCAGTTAATCGTATTTTTCCATCATAATTTAAAATGAAAATAGAATTATCTTTCATCTTTGTCGCTTTGCTGTGCGGCTTCATCTTTATTATTTTTAAACATTTTGATCGAGAAATATCGCGGTAATATAATCACAGCTTTTGTTTGTCACAATATATATCTTTCTGATAGCAAAAAAATTAATATTCATTATTGATTCGGAAGTTACAACGAAGTCCTGCGACTTATAAGATCCACATCGATCAATCGACAATGCAAGAATATTCTTACGACTGTTACGCGGAAAGAAACAATCGTAAGAACAATCACATTACACCTTATTACGACATCTCGGCGTAACTTTACTGCGTAATTGTACAAGGCGCTCCAGGTTTGCTCGGAAAAAACATGATTGAGAAACCCAGAAAATTGCTGCGGCGAGACAAAAATAATAATAATGATAATCTGATTTATTAACTGGTTTCCGAAATCGGGACAGCAATAGAATCGGTAACAGCGGTTGTCTTTTGTCGCTATGATTAATCCGAATAATAGTGTTGTGTCTCGGATCGTTTCCCGCATAAAATCGTCCGCATGAGGGATTTGTGTGAGACTTTGCCAGAAATATATAACAAAACGAAAACGCATGCGATGGGTAAACTTGTCGCGAGAGAACGAGCGTGAATTTCTGCGCGTAAATAATGATCCGTCGGAATCGCTTCATGATGACGCCAAGTTGTCGCTTATGACAATGCATCGAGTTTGCAGAAATGTACATATCGAGCGACGTGAGATTGTTCCAGCAATCTCCATTTCTCTCGGACCGCAGCATCCCGGAAAGTCCGACGGCCAAGTTGTAGGGGGATGCACGTCTGTTTGTTTACTGTGTGTATATGTCTGTATGTATGCATATTCGTCTACATGTTTGCGTACGATGGTCAAAATCGCTCATTGGCGGATGGAAGGCACGGGGTAAGGATATCAAAAAAGGGGATTCAGACTCGATGACGGCAACGACAACGATGACGACTACTCGCCAAGGAATCCGCGCGGATCGTCTTCGATCATGTTGTTTGAACTATCGATCGTTGCCGGTCCAATCGCTCGCTGCCCACGCGGGTAGCGGCGTTTCGTACTCCCATCCCGGGCCGCAGTAACGCCACGCGTGCAGATACATCACCAGATCTGACGGCTTCGGGTCCCTATACTTGACTTTGCACTCGTAACAGTGCGGGTCAACGGTGACCTTGTCGTTGGCGAAAGTAGAATCTGGCGGTTCCGAGCCTGTCTGCGTTCCCACGGTGACCTTGAGGGATTCTTGTTGTGGCTGCTGTTGCTGCTGCTGCGATTGTTGCTGCTGTTCATCCTCGACTAAACCCGGGGTGGATGACGGCGAGGAACCGTTGTCCTTGTCATTGCCGGAGCCCAGCATGCGTTCTTCCAATTCCAGTTTCGGCTTGAACAGGCTCATATCAGAATCACCGTCCATACCGAGCCAATTTTCGGCATTATGAATGCTGATGAGATCCCGGACGAGCTCCTCGTCGGTCTTGCCAATATTACCGCCCTTCCCCTTGTGCGGGCCGAAGACCACGTGATTGTAAAGAGGATCGTTCACCACGGGATAGCCGAGGTATTGCAGATGAACGCGGATCTGATGCATGCGTCCAGTCTGTGGCTTGCATAGCACCACCGACGATTTGCCATTGTAGCTGAGACGCTTGAAGCGGGTGACGCAATCTTTGCCTTTCTCGGAGACCTTGCAGACGCCGATCTTGTAGGAAACGACTTCGATTGGCTCCGAACAAATCACCTCTTCCTCAGGGAACTCACCTTCCACTCGGCACACGTACTGTTTGTGAACCTGGAATGTGAAGATACAACATACAACGTATGAAACGATTACGGTCGTCATATTCTTATGCCAATGTAAGCGTCTCCGTCATTTAACGACGGACGAGCGACGCCAGCTGCATGTCTATATGTATTTTTTTCTCGCATACCCGCGAGACATACGCTTATGCAACCAACCTGTCGATTTCTTATTTGGTGCTCCATCTGTCTTGCCTTCTTCGGCGTTCTGCCGAATAAGAGAATGCCACTGGTCAACCGATCCAGCCTGTGAATAGTTCTGAGATTCTTCAAATTATACTCCTTCGCCAGAATGAAAACCACAGTATTGTGTCGATAACGACCGCATGGATGAACCTGCGAACATAGACACGATCAAATGATTTTATTTTCACTTCGTGCTCCGCTTGAAGTATTAATTTAAGAATCCAAAAGTTGTCTGAATTCTAGAAAAGGAAAAATCAAGACAATTTATGTAATTTCGTCTTATTCTGAGAGAAAAGTTTTTATATTTGTAACTATATTATTTCTATTGTGACTATAATTACATGTTATCAATTATGATTATTATTGCTATGTTAGTAATAATAACTATGAGTAGTTTTATCAAAAACTATGTAAAGTTGACACCCAAAATGATCTATAAATTACAGTTATTATTACCATAAAAATAATAATAATAATAACTATATGAAAAGTTTATGAAATATGTAAGTAATCCTAGATGTAATCTTGCAAACTTACACTGAAATTATAGTTAAATTATAATGTAATTGCAACTATAGTCATTATTATCATAAAAATCTAGTTATTATCATTTTCACGGTAATAATAACTGTAATTGCAATTGTATTATAATTTAACCATAATTTCAGTATGAATTCGCGAGGCACCTAGAATTACTCCTGTATTTCACTCTAAACTTTTCATAAAGTAACCAGAATATCTTCAGGAAATGAGATGTGAGCGGTAAATTTATGGAGCTTATACTACTTAATGAATGTACTGAGTGCCTATCGGCATGTGGCCAATGTAAATTCGATGTAGACACAGATACACACTCATACACACATACACACAACACAGACGCTCATACGTGTACGCATTCACGCAAGAGCGACCGACCCATTTCTCCTGGCAAATTCGGGACAAAAAGCACTCTCATCTACAAAGGAAGGTCGATTCATCGTTTTGAATCAGTATAGCAGTGTGGCACAGGAACGACGAGCTTTATGCATTCCGGCCGACAATGCGGATTTGTAGGTACAACAACTGGCTGGCTGACTAGCTGGCGGATCGTATCGGACTCTTCCTGGCTCGATAAGTCCGCGCGTCTATCTGCACCACAGTACACGTATGCACAATAATGTACGTCGGCTATCAAACGCCCCTAGCGACTCGGCAAACCGCTACAATAATCCGGCGATCGAAGGCTCTTTTCTATTCGCCACCGTTAGGATTTCACACCTTCCTGTGTATTCCTCTCTCCACCATAAAATGAATTTCAAGAATTTCAACAAGCGAACGAATTCCGAATTTTTTACAATTTTGTCGTACGCACGACGAGTTTTCCCGGCATAAAACTTTGTTACGTAAAATCTAAAAATGTATAACCGAGAATCTATTTTCTCCATTATTGCACTGTTAAATTTATAATATCAAATTATATTTATTTTCGCTACAGTTCCTATTCTACAATTCTATATGCCGTTAATTTAAAACTGAAGTAGCAGAATTTAATAATTTAACTCAAACAAATATATTAAATCGCACTAATAATGTGCACTCAGAAAAAATATTTATTTGATAAAATTAATTTCATCAAATGAACAATTTTTTTCTCAGTATGGAAAATTGAGTGACTTAATGTGGCGAACAAAAGATGTTATAGATACAAGACTTAATAATGGATAATTTTTAAGATATATCAAAGCTGCTTTGTGAACACAAGTTTACACATTTGATACATATTTTAAAAACCATCCATTATTAATCCATTATTATTCTTTCCGTCATGATATCTTTTATTTATAGGCCACATTATAAGCCTACATTACATGTGAAAACTAATTCATTTTACCGAAACCCAATTTCCCACATAATTAGTGAGTCTTTAACTCAAATTTAGTTTATTATTTACTAAATGCATATGTGAACGCTGTTTATGATGAAACCAGCCACAGAAATGAATTGATTTTGACATACATGCTACAACTTTCATGGAAGTTAAAAATAACAAAATATCATGTTAACTCGAAGAATTGAGTTACCATTGCTCTTTTGATAACTAATAATGCATGATTTTCTAATAAATATAATATTACATTAATGTAAATATATTAGTAAATTATTATTATAATATTATATTACTAATATAAATATATTAATCTGAAAACATTATACTGCAACGCAAATATATTGATGTAATTAAAATTTTATAAATTAAATTAGAGCATTATACATTACTGTTAAAATGATCTAAACGCGATACGAAAAAGTTGAATAATTTTGCTATTGTCACAATGCACGTAGAGAGAGGAAGAAGGAAGCGAAAGCGACATGATAAAGTCGTGGTGCGCCACAATTGCATAACGGTTTTAACGATGTCTGCACGCGAAAATTAATTCAATTGTTGGGCGGCCGAGATCTCTTCGCAGTTCGCGACAGAGCAAAAATGGAAAAAAGTACTCGAGAAACCGGATGGATGCGAAAGCGAACCATTAAGTCGTGCATCGCGCTCGTGCTTCGCCAAGTACCTACTTGCGCGTCGGATTATTTTTGCATTAATGCCCGGCTGTTTTGTTGCGCAAGCTCTTGTTAACGATCTCTCTCTGAGGACGCAGCCACCGGTGCATTCGGTGACATTTGAGAGGAAAAGTGGCCGAGCTTAGTTCTCCGAGCCTGTATTTATCACTGAGCAAAGCCTCACGGCCCGTCGTAGGAGAATAAAACTTGCAACCACTGCGGTGGCACAACTAACGGTCCCGACAGCAAAAACGAGAAAAGAGAACAGAGGATAAAAAGATATATAGAGAAAGAAAAAGAGTACGTTAAAGTCTCATAAGCTGGTCTTGCAGAGCCATCTTCTTTTTGGAAACTTTGGGACGCTTATTTTCTCGGCAGGTGTATACGTCGTCGCGCGTTTATTATCGTTGTGAATTGAAATAACTGAGACGAAAATTGCTGGAAAGTGGAAAAACGAAAGGGTGTTAAACTCGTTCCGAGGAAATCACCGTAACCGTTAATTTACGCCAATGAATCACCGATATCACCGGTTTAATGCATCGGACTCGCGGTATTGCATTTTATACTCGCCGAGGAATGCTCCTGTCCTTTACCTATGTATTTTTACAGCGGAGTCCGCGAAGTCCGACATTATCGTGGAGCGGCAATAATAGCGCGCGGAGTAAATTATTCGTGATTTGCGAGCGCCGTAATGCGCATGATTAACATTTTAATAGTGAGTTTTATTCGCGCGGTTGCGGCCGTAATGCATTCGCGACCGCGGGACATTTATGCGAGTTGCCTGCGCGTAAATTCTAAATTCCCTTTTTTCTTTATTTTTCTTTCTTTTTTAATCATAACAGTGTCGTATCTCGAAGTATACAAGAGAGACCGAGGTCGCCTGATGTCGAAACATTGCATTTTAAAAAGGCAAAGCTCGTCAGAGGCCCTTGACATTTGACGCAACATCTGTAAACCGCGTTGTTTTGTTAGTCACCGTCTGAAAAACGACTCGTTAGCGGCAATTTAGTCGCCTTCCATGCGTCGAGAGAGAGAGAGAGAGAGAGAGAGAGAGAGAGAGAGAGAGAGAAAGAAGGAAATAAAAGAACGCTAACGAAATCAGAAAGTCGACATTGAAAGAGCGGAAGTTTGCGCGGCCCGGTTGAGAGACACGCTAGAATTTAATTTATGGGGTACACTCAAATATATATACAAAGCGATGGAAAATTTCATTAGTGAGAGTGCAAAAGAATAGAGTCTGGAAATTCTAAATTTTAACAACGATGGGACTTTAACCCTGCGAAAACATGCTCTACGAAATAATTTTTAGTAAAAGTCTGCGGTTGTATACATTATAATTGTAAAGACAGCTTATGGAATTTTTCAGATAGACTGAAACGCGCGAGTGGACTTCGAGTGTTAAGCGATTTGGTTGCATGGAAAGTGTCGAGGCATGCAAAAGAGTACGCGCGCGCGTGTGTGTGTGTGTGTGATGTTTTCGTGGTTGGACAATACGACAAACAATTTTTTGGCAGTACAGTTCTGGCAGTACACCACTTACAGGGATGGAGGCGGGCTTGTTGACCACGACGACGTCCTCGTCCATGTGTATCACCGTGATCGGCTCCGAGGTGACAGGCACCTCGTGTCTGCAACACACCAATCGCAACCAGCTTAACGTGGCTTTGTTCCGTTTGCGCTTACACATCTCGCACACGCGTACGTAGTGCACGTTTGTAGACGTACACGTAACATATTCACACGCACACGCACACGCACGCACGCACATACACGTACACACATTCGTACGTACACGCGATAGACGAAATGTCGAGTAGTTCTCGTACGAGTAGATAGTATCAAAGCATGGACCACATTCGTATCTAAATAGTCCATATCTAATATATCTAATACATTTAGAGAAAGATTTTAGTACATATAACCATTTATTTTGTCATCTATTTATGTTGATATGTGACAAAAACTTTTACAATTTTTGTTATTCTAACTATATTTGATGTTCATCAAAAAATTGTGTTGTTCTAATTAAAATTTGATTATTATTATAATTATTATTATTATTATCAAATTTTAATTAGAACAACACAATTTTTTGATGAACATCAAATATAGTTAGAATAACAAAAATTGTAATGTTTTAATCAAAATTTGATTATTCTAATCAAATTTTGATTAGAACAACACAATTTTTTAATGGAAAAAAATAAGAAAGTTTTTGTTAGTCACATATCAACAACGTAAATATACCAAACATTTCTCTGTGTGTGGTGAACAAAAATTAAAGAGAAGGAGCGTGAAGAAGCCAATTTCCTTCTCTTTAACAACATTAAACTGTTGAATCGCTCATTAAGCATCAGTGAGCAAGAAACGAATTAATATATTTATTTATCATAATATTACTATATTTATTATAATATAATATCATT
>NW_017259583.1:4659037-4669030 GCF_001594045.1 Atta colombica
ATCTATATTACAAATATTATAATAAATAAACAAATTAATTCCTTTCTGGCTTACTGAGCATTCAGTAAATGGTACTAAATACAATCAATGTCTTTGGATAATATACCCGTGGAAATACTGTCGACCGCTTCAGATTGTTAACCGACAATTAAGTTCGACATTGTAGATAATTACTGTAATATCGAGGAGAAACAGTGAATGATCTCCAATTGATAAGCGATCGGTTTATCGCGATTCATTGTTGGCAATCGGCAGTCAACGCCACGCCCGCACGCATGTTACGCTTTTTCGCGATTCTATTCACGTGCGAATTGATTGCATACATCGTCCGACCGCAAAAGGCAGAAAAATCGTGCCATCGTGCCGACTGCGTTTCTACGCATACATGTACGCGTGCAAAAATACTCGCGCGAGGAGCCAACAGGTCGAGAATAGCGTCGCGAAAATATGTATAAAGCTGCGCTTTTATCTAACGTTAAGGTAAACGTATGAAGGGCGTTCCGCGAAGTGAGAAGAACCAGAATGAAGGCGGAAAGGCGGAAAAAAAAACGAAAAAAAGAAAAGAAATAAATATGGCAGGTGAATGCACGTGCATGCGGCGGCTCCAATTACGAATTCCATCTACCTAATGCATTTCCACTCCGCAAAACTATGGTCACACCCACTACGTGTCCTATGCACGTGTGCATTCTCTCTACGCGAACAATAAGGAAACCTCAGCAAAGAGAAAAAAACAAATACGATGGAAAGGGAGAGAAAGAGAGAGAGAGAGAGAGAGAGAGAGAGAGAGAGAGAGAGAAAGGAAAGAAAGAAGAAGAGAAAGGAGAGCCTTCGGCGTATTGAGATTGGATTTGCAAAATCTTTTCCCGTCTTTGCAAAGTGCCTCGTTCACGATAAATGGGGGTTTGCGATGAAGGCCGGATAGCTGCGAATATCGGAGAAAACACATGACAACAGAATTCAATTCGGCTAGCAAGACGTTCGTAAACTTTATAAATTACGACACCACCTACACCGCGGTGAAAATCCCGGAGGGCCGACGCGTACCTCTCGAAAACTAATCGCGAATCGATGCGTCGTTAGGTCCATTCTCACGCGAATCGCAACCAGAATGGACCTAGCGAAATCGTGTAGATGTAGTGACGTTCTAAGATCACGAAAGATGTTATTAAATCATAAAAGTAGATCGAGGACGAATTTATATAATGGCATTTCACAACTAAGCGGAAAAGTTTATTCCTCGGAAACATGAAATTGCACTTCTTCAGCGATTAATATAATCATCCATAGTTTAAATAATGGAACGCGATTATTCATTAACTTCTCGTTATATTTTTTTGTCATTATTGCGTGCATTACATTTACAAAAAAAACCACGTGTGTTAGTCACGCACTATACTAATCTTTTAGCATTGCTCTATCGATTATGCACAAATATCTTGTTCTATTTTCTTTTTCAAGCGCACAAGGAAAGAACGTTTTTCTGAAGTATTAAAAAATTCAACTAAATGCAGTTGAATAATTCAACTAAATCCTAAAAAAATATAGCTAAATGATTCAGAAAATAATTTTATTGGACTGTCAAAGTATATAGAATGCTGAAGTTGATTGCTAATGTTAAAATTTCTTGCAGCATTTCTCATACTCGCATTTCCTACACTGTCACACTGTTAAATATATCTATAGTGTAATTATAAATGGATTGATTTACATTTTAACACATATGGAGGTTAAAAATAACAAAATGTTATTTAACTTAATTATCATTATTCCTTGTTTGATATCCGTTAAATCTAATGTCAAATTTATGTTACTACTTCTACTTAATATAATTTAATATAAAATAGCGATATATTAAATGGATTATAGGAGTAAAGACTAAATTAAATTAAATTTGATACTCTAGATTGAACAGTATAGATATCAAAAAAGGAATAATAACTCGATCTCTTGATTTAAATAACATTTCTTTATTTTTAACCTCCATGTGTATTAAAATGTAAATAAATTGTTGTAATTAATTTCAAAGTAAATGTACGGATTTAGTAAATAATAAATTATTATTTACTATAAGTTTGAGCGAAATTAATATATTTTCTTAGTTTTTTTAGTTAAATTGTTTAACTCAAGAAAATGTATTAAATTTCGCTCAAACTTAATTTATTATTTACTAAATCCGTACGTTAATGTGAATGATGTTTACTTTGAAATTAACTACAAACATGAATTTATTTACATTTGTTTAACTCTATCGTTTCAGTCAAATGAACGATATATTAGGAGAGAACAATAGCGACCTATAGAAACGATTAAAAGTAACTCAGATTGGGTGGAACTTGGCATTATAAATTTAACAGTGTACATAATTATTTTAATTGTTCAATAAAATTATTTTCAGATTTGTATCTAGCTCAATTTTTAGATAATTAGCGAAATCATTCTTTCCGTGCAAGGTAGAAATCATTAAAAACCATCACGATAGATACACATGTATACTTATCCTGAGACACATAATCGAGAAGCCTCTTACAGTTTCATTCGACATAGTCTTCTGTTCCATGTCCTCGGGTTTTCTTAAGGGAAAATAATTCATGTTTCGCGCAGCGAGAGAGCCGAAATACATATACCGAAACCGAGAAAGTAACTTCTATCTTCCAATTGGCTGACACGATATTATGCAACCTCACAACGAAAAGCAATAAATCGCTTCCGTCTCGTAAATCACATTTCTGCTCCAACATTTCGGGTTCGCCACTTTCAAAGTATCTACGTTGTGCATACATACACAAACGCGCCGTAGAACCTTCAAAGTTCACGACGGAATTTCGAAGCGTGTCACATGAAGAGAACATTACATCATATATATTCCGTTGAGATGGCGTCGGATAACACACGATGCGTTCGCGAAGTGTAACGCTTCTCTTATCCTATCTTTAGTAACACTAGCAACTATTTCAGGTGCTCTACCGCTTTCAGATTCTACTCTCTGTCGCTCGTTTCCCATTAATTTTAACAAACTCGAATTTCCTTTATTTGTCAAACTGAATACCTAACCGAGATAACAATATGTAGTATCACGGAAAGTAGAATCAACAGAATAACAATTTACGTAATGTAGACAAAGTACATAAATATTTATTTTTCGTATCTCGAACTAAATTATTTAATAGAAGTTACATATACTACTGTCTTTTTTCATCTGAAATTCTATCATTTTTCTAAAAGCCTTTTCGGGTTAAGAATACTATATCCATTAAAATGTCGCGTGCCATAGTTTTTCGCCTATCCGTCTCGCCGTCCTTTCTCGCGTGACATTCGAAAGGTGCAACGACGTAACAATCGGTTTGCGTGCCACTCGTCGGCAGAACGGCGACGTCCTGAGTGCACCTTCCAAATTTAACGCGGGTCACATACCGCAGTGACACACACACACACACATACACATACACACACACACACACACACACACACACACACACACACACACACACACACATCTCCGTGCGACTGCGAGATATACGCGAGCTGAGAATATCATTGGTACAGATAGCATCGAACGGCGATGCAAAAGCGTGACAATAAATTATTGCAGATCCAAAAAATACGGAGGATTATTGTTCGTTAGTCGACAAGGGAAACAGCGGTGACGGCCTACGGAATTTATTTTTGGCGGTCAGCCGCAATAAACAAAATTGCGAAAACGCCTGCGGTTTAATCCGTAGACTTAAGGATGATCGATGATGCTTTACATCTTTTTGACATCGACACATTTTTCTGCGTTAAATAATTCCCTAACGGCAAAGATCGAATGGGATCGACCACGATTTCATCAGTTAAAAAATTGATTGTTTTACCATTAAATATCAATTGATTGTTTTACCGTTAAATATCAAAAGGGTATAACTACTCCAGTTCTGTTCATGATTGTATTTCAAGATTAAAAAAAATTTTGGCGATTTACAGAATTGGATATATAAATTTACTCTCTGAAATATTTAAACACTAAGATCGCTTTGATAAAAAAAGTAGGTTTATTTCTCGATTTATCTCTCTTAATGAATTTATATACAAAAGAGCAATAATAACTCTTGAATTAAATAACATTTTAATTTTCATGTATATCAAAATATAAGTCAATTCCTTTCTATTAGTTTCAGAATTCGTATTAATACATAATGAATTGAATTTAATCAAATTAATACAATTTCTTGAATTGTTACATAATAGTTGTAGTTAAATTAACGAGTGGCGGCCTGTAAATAATGAGTGAAATAATTAAAAATAATTCAAATTGGATATAATTTAACATAATGAATTTAATAATATACTGCAAATATTTAAAATCAGTTAATAACTTGACACTTTTTTCATTTACAGAAACAGAGATTACAAAAACAGAGGATGTAGTTTTGCATATTGTTATTTACTTTTTTATCCATTTTTTACATTAATTGAAGGAAAAAGAGTAAATCCAGATTCAACCCCAATTAAAAATCCATCTTGCCATTAAAAAATTAATTTACACACGCGATCGATCGCGATTGAAAAGTTGCGAACAAAAAGATCGCATGCGCTGAACCGATCTCGTTACACATAGAATCATTAGACGAGGTTTTGAACAATTAACCAGAATGCATGTGGCACACGATGCGTTATCGCACGCGTGTTGCCTTTCCCACTGCTTCGTCACGGACGAGAGATATAGACGCGTTAATTGTACCATCGGGTCACGCGGGAAAGCCTGCTGAATGATTATTACAGCGCTTACGCTCTCATGTGTTTTCGTCGGGCATTTTCCATGGCTGCAACACGCCTGGTTGCGAATAAATCGTAAACTCGACGAAATCGAGGAAGCGTACAGAAAATTATTTGGTAATGAATGAATTTTGGGAAATTTCGGTACTCCGCGCACACAGTTGTGTAGATAGTTCTATATATGAATCGAATAATATTGACTTTGCTCGCGCGCATACCCGACGTTGATGCACGAGTGTCCGATATTTTCCGCTTAAAACGAATGTTTATTTTGCTGATTTTTAATTTTATGCGTATCATATGCTATGTCAGTTTACTTAAATATACATTTCAAACGTGTCAGGATAGCTTCATTATATTTTATTTTTCCCCACACTATTGACAATGTCAAATAATGTATAGAGAAATTTACATTATTGTAAATAGAAATGCATATATTATAGAAATATATGCGGTATGTAATGTACACATATTTTTTTCTATATATATAAACATTTCTGTTTATAGTCCTATATTATGACCGAATAATATTGATTTTACTTTTGCAATCACATTAATCACATTGATGCATTTCGCTTATGCAATTTATTTGCATAATTCGTTTATCTCTATTTTATAATGCGGAAGGATACAAAATTTTTTTAATTACACTGAGAGAAAAAATTGTTCATTTGACTAAATTAATAATTTAATTGTTTTTATTTCTTTCGTTAGAGAATGTGTATGTATTTAAGTCCGATATAATATATGTTTATAAATGTATGTTTATATAAAAACTTTTTCTCAGTGTATTTAATTTCGATTTTGCGCGGTCATTTGTGTGCATTTACGCATCCACTCATTCTTGTCAAAAAAATTTGTAACGTAATAGAGCTCGTGCATGCAATCTGCACATACTGGGGTGTGGCAAACTAGAGAGCTTGCGACATTAAAATTTCAGGGCGCATAATTTCAATGTAACAGCATCAATGATACGTAACGTGCAAGAGAATGCTACGCGTCATGTTACGTGGTCGTGATACGCAGTCGCCGTGGACCCTCCGTGCATTCTAATTAATACATACATAATTCACGTAATTAATATATGAATGTAATCACGTTCCGCTGTTGGCCCTGTCCGACCGATCATAAGGACAAATAGCGAAGGGAAACAACATCTGACTCCGCCTGTAATTGTATCACTCTGTGTTTCGAAACGAAGTCACTTCTCTCCAAGGAGATTTCGCCGACACAGTTAAATTTATGGTAACTATATTCTAACGAAATCAGCGCGAGTCACCGTGGGAATTCACCGACGAACAACTTTTACGTAACGAGTCATCATTAGTTGTCGCCAGATTAGCCTTCAATAAAACATCGGATTAATCTGTCGATTTTTGCTATAAGCTCAATTTCCATTTTGTAATACGAAGAATTTTAAAGAAACTACAAGAGAAATATCTGTTCAATGTTAATGCCAGACAGTTGCATATTAATTTTCAGACAATTATATATTAATTATCCCGCCTCATTACAATTTTAATGTCTCTATCACAAAATTGCTTCTCAGTTGTCTTTTCACTTAACAATGTATTCAATAAAATCGGAGGCTTTTATCGAGAATCGATGTAACTGGTACATATTTCAACCTTCAGTTATAGAGTCAGTAACAGTTTCATACATGAAACATCGATTCGGTTCAATACGCTTTAATGTGTCAAAGCGATCTCTGCTTATCGTAGAAACCGCAGCTAGTGACTGTTCAAAATCAACCACGCAAACTATCAAGTTCCATCAAGATGAATGCTCATCTAATGAATAACATGATTATCGAGAAACAGATCGACCAACTATGACAGATGAACTTATGTTGGTATTATAGTTAATTGTCTAGTCGGCGACTTCCCGCAAGATCTTCCAAGCTATTCAGATCCATTATATTCAGTTCTATTATCTCAGTTAATACTAATGCTTCATATTGCGATTCAACTATAACCATTATCAACAAAAACTGTAACCATTATCTATACCTAATAAATGATTCGACTAGAAATATTTTATTCCAAAAACATATAAGTATAATGCTTCAATTATTGATATTGTACATGAAAAGAAAGGTTTTAGTAAAGTATTTAAAAAAGTTAGATAATATAAGTTAGATAATAGATCTAAAAATAATTTTATTGAACCATCAAAATAACTTAAGCTGGTTGTTGGAATACCTTGACCACAACTTTTTGCAGCGTTGCTCATTATACTAAATTTCCTTAGTAATTATTTTGGTGTAATAATTATTTTCTAACAAAATTATTTTCAGATTTATATCTATCTAAATATTTAGATATTTCAGCAAAATCGTTCTTTCCGTGTTTATAATGATATAATTAATATAAAAAGGCTTTTTAAATAGTTCTGGATATACAAAGTGTCTGGAATTTAAATGTCAAAACTTCGGGATGTGTAGGGGATCGATAAACTAAGAAAAAAGTTCTGTAGAGATATGCTCGTTTTTACTTCATTTTGGAGAAAATCGCAAAAAAAATAAAACGTAGTTTTCATTTTTATACTTTCTCATTACTTATTCACGTTGTATTTATTCACTTGCTTAATGTAAATATTGTTCAAAATGTTGGCCTCTTGCAGCAATACATCTAATATGGACAACTCGTGTTGCAGCTAAACACTGATCTGGTGATATTTGGTGTATTGCAGCTTCGATTTCTCAATTATTCTTTTGAGTTGATTGACAACGAATAAACTTCCTACTTCAGGACCTCCATACAAAGAAATCCAGTGGTATTAGATCAGATGAACAAGATAACCAAGATACTACTCCTTCATATCTAATCCATCATTGGAAAATGTCTGTCTAGCCAAGCTCGAGTAGTTCTGCCATAATAAGGATGTCCATCGAGTTAAAACCATATTTTAATCCGTTGCTGCAAGTGGATGTTTCTAAATAATCAAAGAAGTCAGTCTCCAAAAAATCTGTCTATCTGGCTGCATTTAATCTAATCTATCGGGTAAAAAAAAGGTCCCACTAGACAAAAATAAATAAAAAAGTTTTCACCTGAAAACGGAATTATTATTGTTTTCATGTATGATTTTAGTGACGTGTACGATAATACTTCAGAGGCAGTGCAAGAACGAAGCAACTACGTTTTGTCTTTTATGATTTTCTTCAAACTGAAGTAAAAACGAGTATATTTCTACAGAACTTTTTTTCTTAGTTAGTTTATCGCTCCTCTACACGCTCCTAAAGATATTTAAATTCCAGACATTATGTAGAATAGATATATTAAAAATAGATCTATTAAAGTTGAACAACATTATCTTTACACATGATTGAATATAATCATTATAACGACAGCTTTTATTTGACTATACTTCATTTTCTATAATTTACTTTGTTAAATTTTAGCACACAAACCGCATAGAATTTTTCTCTCACTTGCGGTTTATTGAATATTTAGTTAAATTTTGATGCAATTAATCTTTATTTTTCGTTGTTATTAAACTCTATATATATATATATATACACATACACAATTTTATTTTATATTCATAGAATCTGCGGCTCCTCTTTATTTCCACAATTCCCGATTATCCGCGAAATCATTCGATTATCTCTCGAGAAATGATTTTTCCCAGAACTCATTAGCTACTTTCTGAAGTAGCATCGCGCGATTTCGCTTCGTTTAGGTCCAAACAGACAGGTCGATTCCGCGGTTAAATTTCCCAAAGGCACAAAAGATCGCGCAGACATAAAACGATTATCGAGCGATCAGACCACAGGATAAACCGCCCAGCAAAGTTCAGCGGCAAGCAGGTAGATCGTTAATTCCGCCGGATTGCAGGCGAATGCCGGGGTCTTGTCACGACGGAATGCGCTCTCGAGACACACTCCGGGAACACTTGGAATTTAGACACGAGCTCGGCCCGAATCCGACATGAGCGGCCTTACTACGTAAGGAACAAGGCCGATTGACATAAAGGACCGTGAGGGAACGTGGCAGAGTTAATTGCAGTTCGAAACTGTCAAGATCCGAGAGGAGTTAGGTTACTTCGTTATTTGGCCTAGATCGTTCTCAAAAAATATTATAATACAGTGCATACAGTTATGTATTCATAGCCATATCGCGTTAAACATTGATTTAAACGTATTAGTCGTATCATGTTAAACATTAATTTAAACAAAATTTTCGTGTAATAGTTGTCACTTTGTTTCTCTATTAGCATTGTTAGCAATAACATGATATAACCTAAATATATTTGATTGTATTTTACGCGTAAATCGATAAGATTTATCCTATTGTCATAAAATTCGATGATACAACTTCAATAAAAGAAAAAATCCTGTTTTCAAATCCTATTCAAAGCGAATCTTGATGCCTAACTATCAGTTAAGCATCATCAGTAGATCCAGAAAGAGCACCGTAAGCGAAATTTTTTTAAAGTCAAAATAGAATATTAAATTATTATTTAAATTATTACATTGAAAAAGTATTATTGAAATGTATAATTTATAAAACGTTTAAATTATATTAACGTTAAAATTATATTAATACAAAAGAAGAATAACATAATAAAATCTACATTTTTTATCTAAGAGTTCCTTAAATTAAATTATATTTTTAGAATATTAAAATTATAATTAAGCATTTCAAAAATATTAAAAATATATATAACACTTTGTGCTATAAATATTTTTAAAAAAGAAAACTTCAAGAGAAGTCATGCTCCCCTCCCTCTCTCCCTCCCATGAATTCGCCAGTATACATATGATTTTCCAGTCTTTTACAACACGATGAATTCCGCATTAAATTTTATTATTTTAACAAATAAGATAACAGTCCTAATTACTGTGCCTGTCCTTATTAGTGTGCTTTTGTATTTTGATAAGTCATAAAGAAAACTAGCACAAATAAATAAAAAAAAAAAATTTTTTTTTGTTAAGTTAAATTAATGCTTACGATACTGAAGATAATATTTTAATTTTTGAGTATTAAAGTATTTTAAATAGTTTTCGAAAGATATGAGGAATTTATGTGAATCCAGTAATACGTACCGCAAGATTTTAAGCTTGTCCCTATAATATAATGTGCCCTGTATTGGCGCTGAGAACGTTGTATTATGATTGTACTTTAAAATAAATATAATTGAAATAATTATTTATGTATATTAACATAAACAATTAGCTTAAATTTATTATCTGTTTTAATAAGTAAAATAAAATATAATAATGTTAATATAATGTAT
>NW_017259583.1:4669130-4681216 GCF_001594045.1 Atta colombica
CAATAATAATATTAAAATGAGTAAATATGGATAGGCATACAAATTGGAGGCACATTAATAGGATCCGCTTAGATTCACTAATAGAGACAAAAACATGTTGTCTATTTTGTCAAAAGCATTACAAAGTATTAGGTGTGGGAAAAAGTTCGTGGCGTCTTTTTAATGCCATCTAACGGGAAAAACGCTACGAACTTTTTCCCACACCTAATATTAACACTTGTTAGATTAAAGAAATATTATAAAAAAAAGAAGTAATTAAAAAACTGATATTGATTGCAAGCAGATAAAATTAAAGTTACAATATTTAATAATTAATTCAATAATAAGCAAATTGGTTAAAAGGCACATTAATAGAGACAGTTACTCTATACAAAAATTATTAAATAATTCTTATATATACTTTAAAATCTTTATAAAGTACTTCTTAAGGTTATATATATTTAAAAAATTGTATATAAATGTTTTAACTTATTTAATGCTCTTAGTTTTCAAAGAAAAAAAAATGAGCAAAACACAAACGACGAAATCGTGTATACTAAGAGTAAATAATATATTCATATATAGATTTACAAATAGATTTTTCAATTCTATAAACCTGATCTGTTAAACTTGAAATAATTATAAACTAAAGCTGAAAATAACATCACAAATTACATAATCATTCATTTAACTCTCAGTCTGTAACTTGGGTTTCTTTTTGGCATGAATAAAATTTCACCCTCAAATTTTAATTTCTGTTAAATAAAAGTTTTAACATTTAAATTACTTCAAAACTTTTTTTTTGGTAATGTAATAGAGGTATTAAAAAGTAACCTTATATTTTTTCACATTTTTTAAAAGTATAGAACAACAAAAACTTAATGACTGTTTTTCATTCCTGCAACAAGACTATATTAGAACTCTCTTTTTTGCTCTCGTCAAATATCAAATATTTATCTCATTTTTAATTCTAAAAGTGTATACTGATTCAGCCGCAAATAACACACAAACCTCTTGAATGGACAAAAAATACCAGATTACAAACGGAAAGAGTAAAAATATAATTGCAGACATAATGATGCTAATAAGAATCTTAAAAGATTCTGCTTATAATAACATTAAATTGCAACTTCAAAAATTTCATTTATTTTTTTCTCAGTGCACTTATGACATTGAAATAATATTAAACTAATTATTATTGACTTAAAATGTGACAAAATGTCAGACGATATTTTTATTCAATGCTTCGATAAGCCGATATCCGCCGATTCTTCAACGTCACCAAATGAAAATGCTTTTGACATATTGTTAGAAAAACGTAGAGATGGCACAAATGTAAAAGCGCAAACAGATAACATCAACCCGGTCAGTCAACATAGATTCCCTCGCGACGTGACCACAGCGTTGAATTAGAATTTCATGAGAATTCTAAGATCTTAATTAGTTTGAGCGTGCAGGTATAATAGCTTGTCGCGTACTCTTAGACACACAGATCGTAAGACGAGCCAGTAACTTCCACCGGTAATAGATGGCGACTTCTCGCCAATTTCAAATCGTGACCACTAAATCTACCGAGAGATTAATTCATCGCAAATTATACGTTAACTGAGAACGCGGTTAGTCACCGTGAGAAAAAAAAAATACTTCGTGGTCGTTCCATGAAGGAAGGCGGTAATCTTCTCTTTCCACTTAATCTTTGAAAAAGAACGCCTTATCGCGTTTTCTCACGATCCTCGCGAGAATTGGTATATAATGAGATACGCCTCGCGATCGCGATATAATTGGTAGATCGCTCGTGCTACGAGAGTAGAATTCAGGTATTTCTTTTGATTGCATTTGCAGAAATACGCTTCCTCTCCCCTCATGATTGCATTCAGGTAAGCAGTTTATCTGTTCTGCTATCGCGTAAAATTATTCAATTTTCGCGCGAATTAGCCAGAAGGGACGGGTGCTTTTAGCGAAACCAAAGGCTTATATACGAGAGTAGGTAGTGCGGCAAAGATCGTGGGTGATGCACAGAAGCGATAGAGAAGCGTGTCGCGGGTCGAGGGCGCGACTGGAAGTCCGGCGACAGGTTGATTTATTAGCATGGACCGGGTGCACGATGGTATCGGAACGGAGGTTGGAGGTCGGGCACCTCCTTCTGCGCTTCACCCTTGTGTCCGCAACACGTAAGCAGAATGCCCGCAGGTGTCCTGCCTTATCGTTCGCTGATCGCGCATAGATTTCCATGCTTTGAGCCCAGGGGTGCGCGATGCCCGACATTTTCCTCAAGTCATCTATTAATTCTTAATAATTTATACACTGAGAAAAATATCTGATTTGATTATTCGGAATTCTGATTAAATATAGATAAATCAGAATTTTTTAATTGAATCTACTATTCCAGTTGAGAGAACTAAAATTCTGATTTATATAATTAGAATCTGATCCGTCCAACCAAACATTTTTTTCAGAGTCTTTATTCGATTGACGTGAATAAAATTCGAACAAGATCCCCTGTTTTCTTCTTTCATCGCATTGTATTATTATACTGTATTATTATGTATATTGAAAAGGAATTTATTAAATTTTAATAAGCGTTTGTTCAAATAGTACTATTAAATGTTTACTTATAAATAAATATTTATTCAATAAAAAAATGATACATCGAATTAATAGTTCTTATATCAAATAAATATATGTTCACATTTAATAAATATATAGGACAACTATACCTATTAATGTGCCTTTAAGCCAACTTGCTTATTAAATTAATTAAATTAATTATTAAGTATTGTAGTTTTAATTTTGTTTGTTTAAAATCAATATTAGTTTTTCAACTATTTCTTTTTTATAATTTTTTTTTAATTTAGAAATGTTAATGTTTTAAAATGTTTTTGATAAAGATAAAGAAAATGTTTTATTCTAATTAATAATGCCTTTCAAAGGGCAATGAATCCTTATTAATGTATTCTCAATTTAAGTGCTTATCCACATTTGAATTATTTTAACGTATAATTACTAAAAAAGATAGTCGAAGTAAGCTATTAGTTGTTTAAGTTATTAGTGAATAAATCATTATTTTAATTATTCTTACAATTTCAATGTACACTCATAAAAACGTTGTTAACTCCAATACAGAGGACTAATAGGGACAAGCTTAAAATTTTGCGATATTACTGGGATTACTCACATAAATTCTAAATTGTAATATGTATCTTTCAAAAAATGTTCATTATACTTTCATTATACTTTCATAGTTAAAAAATATTATTTTTAATTTAATTTTAAAGAATATTATTTTTAATAATATATACATTAAAAATTCAATTTAATAAAAAATATACCTTTTTTTTATTTATCTGTTCTTTGTGACTTATTTAAATATAAAAGCATAATAATAGGAATGAAGTAATAGGAGCAGTTATTACTATTCAAACATAATCCTAATTAATACTATTTAAACATATTTATTAAAATTTAGTATATTTTTTTCAGTATACTGTATTATGTTGCTTTAACATAACTTTCAGTTGCGCACCCCTGCTTCTCTAGCTCCTTGCATCACCACGGCGTCACGTGTTTTCGCGATCGATCTTCACGCTGATTACTCTTCATTCGTGACTCGGCCGAATCCGTCGAGAGTCGATCAGAAAGCGGATATTAACCGGATTACTTCTTCAACAAATGTTACGATCGGGCCGACGCATTCCGTAACACATTTTGTAAGACGTTCCACAAGACGTTCCGCGTTGGAGAAGACGGTGACATGGTCGATATTGCGAGAAGAAGTTCGGAAAGATTAATCGTTCAGAAGATAGCGAGATGAAGGCGAAGAGACGCATATCTTATTCAATGCGCCGCCGATGCATCGACGGGGACCAACTCTCCTGCGAAATTACACGACGCTGACGGTAAAGCGAATCGTTCGCCTACGGAGGGGCTCTTCCGGTTAATTGAATCATCCCACCTAATTTCCCGCATCACCGGGAAAGATGCGAGAGAGCGTCCGTAACAACGTAGGTAGACCAGGACGATCCCGAGGAACGATTCTGGAATGAAGGCTAGTAACGAGCAGACTCGACACTCGTCACGCCCACGAGTTTTCTCCAAAGACCCTTTTGAGAGACTATTCTGGACTATTGATCGCGGGTACTACGAACATCGGGACATTAATTGAAAAATGGCAACGGAAAACGACGCGTCTCTGCCACTGAAATTCTCGACATGCTCCATTCGTGGAGCTATTATTTCTGACAATACGTCGAAAACATTCGATGTGCTTGACAAACCTTCAGATCTCTATCTCTAGTTTATGAGTTAATAATCAGCTATTCGCTCACGGCCATATTCAACAGATAATAATCAAATTTCCATAATTTCCATAATTTTCTAATTAACATAGACCTTCTGTTTCTTGTAACTAAGATAAGAAAGAAAAACTTTTTCCTTATTGCTCGGAGCGAATCAGGGACGTGTTTTTCTAACGCGAATGCCTGAAGAAACACGATAATGCGCTATGACGCCTGTCTTGTTACATTAATTACCATGACATTCACGGCGATCAAGTATTCACGGAATCGATTAATCGCCATTCTCAAGAGAAAAGGATTCTCATCGACGATTTGACGTCACAAACATCGCGTTGTTTACCAGGTGATTCATGACTACTTTAGGAAGCGATTTTCCGGATTCATGAAATCGGAATCAACACGGAATCGCACCGGTGCCGACATAGTGATGGATGCCCGAACGGAGCCGATTGCGAAAGGTTTCGTGTTATCCAGCTGTGTTGCCGAAGTGTAATTGCGACATCGATGATTGTGTCTATCGCGTATCTGCACCGTCGAATGTGCGAACGACATCGTGTCCTTCGAAACATCGGTCGCTGTTTCAACTTTCTCGCCCTCGAGGCAAGATTACCAAAGTCGTCTCTTGCTTTCCTCTTAACCGACATGAATTCTCCCAAGGGAAGACACGCTGTTAGAAAGGAAACACCGGAGCCTTTCCTTCGTCTGCGGATATTCCTGATTCTGTGACAGTGATCAAACGAATTTAAACATATGATGTTAACTTAAAAGTTTTCGAGAAAAAAAATCGATAAATGTTTGCAGCTAAGAGATGTAACGTTTTCGAAAGGAAGAAATTAGAAGAACGGAAAACAATCTAGCCCATCGTAATTTTATTCTTCAGATAATTAAAAAAAAATTAATTTAGCACACTCACAAGTAAAGAACGTCAACTGACTTTTTTCAAATTTTTTACAGACGTTTTATATATATCAAAGAAAAAATCTGTTATTAATTGTAACTTAAATTGAATGTTTTAATAAAAAAGTACTTTTTTTTATTTTATATACATTTAAAGTAGTATTTTTTAGGAATAAATCTATCTACAATCGTTTTTTTGAAGCTCGATATACATATTAAACATTTAAATAATAGTTAATAATATGTAATTCCATTTAATAAGAACGGTTCCATTTGTAAAAAACTTTATTGGTTCACTCAAGTCTTTGTTAAAATTTTATGTTAAATTTTTAATATATTTGAGTGTTAATTTAATTCGATAATGTGATTATGTTAGTTAAATATTTTATGTTAAATTATATTCAACATTCTTATTTAATATTAAATTAATATTAAATATTTAATATTAAAATAACACAATTTATGAATAAATGAATTAATGACATAAAAATAACGTATTTTAAAATATAAATAAGATAGAATTCTAAGTATTAATTTATAATAAATGTTAATTTTACTGAGAAAATATGTTTTCATAGTTTGCTTATCAATTGTATCAGTATTACATTTTTGTGTTAATTTATACACAATATTTATGTTACTTTTTAACATTTATCTTGTATTAAATTAATATAAAAAATTGCGTAGACCATTTGAAACTTGTGAAATACATTAATTTTAACATAAATTTTCCAACTGTGAAGATACAATTATTTTTGCAAAAATACAAAAGTACCTACTGGTAGCGCGAAGTGCAGTGGGGTATATCTTCGACGCGAAAATTCATAGTGCGTTTCCTATGCCTTTTGGCGTATTCTTGCCAAAAAATGTTCTTTTTCCGCAAGTGCTCCACTCGCTCGCGAAATTTGCGCGTCACATCTACGCCGTAAGAATCGCGAATGCGTATCGAAACATGACAACAACAACGTAACGTCACCAACGGCAGGTGGTGTTGCAGACTGCCAATTTACTTTCCATCCATCTCCACAATTGTTCGACTATCGTAACAATCCACGGTCGGTTCGGTGATGTTGCTCCTCTCTACTCCTCCCCAATATTTGTATTCCGTCTTTATGTAACACGCGCGTAACGTAATTGTTCCAATAACGTAAATATGAACGAGAGATATCGCTGCTGGTCGCATCATACCGATGTGCATTGCGGACTCCCACAGCTGACCTAGATTATATTTGCCATTTTAATTGTGGAGTCCCGTGTTCCCAAGTGCAGAACAACGTGTACAATTCGCGATAACGCGCGACAATCGACAACGTTTCGACACTCGAACGATCAAGCATTTTAAACTGCTTTTCTTTTTAAAAGAAACAGGTAACACAAATGTTGTTCTAGTCTTTTTGTTATTCATTGAAGAAGAATAGAACGACATTTGTGTCAACTGTATTTTCTAAAAGGAAAGCAGCTTTACTTATAAAGAATCACCCGATTGTTCACTTCTTCGATGAGGTCAGGGTTTCCGCGTGATCGAAGGAGAGTTTTCTCAATCTTATCTCAGAAACGCGCCTTTTTCTAAATTTCCTAATGTCACGCCACATGAAAAGAAAAGTTTTGTTGGAATATCTAAACATTTAGATAAATATAGATCTGAAAAAAATTTTATTAGACTATCAAAAAGATTATGTAACTCAAATTGATTACTGAATGTCAAAATTTTTTGAATCATCATGAGTTCCTTACATAATTAATTTGATGATTCAACAAAACTATTTTCGAGTCTATATACTATTAGATATCAGGAATAATAATAATCCTTTTAAGATAACATTTTGTTGTTTTTAATTTCCATTTGTGTTGTGAAAACAATTCATTTCTGTAATTAAGTTTCAAAGTGAACATTGTCCATATTACATAACATATTATATACACTTAATAAATAATAAATTTAATTTGAATCAAATTTAATTCATTTTCTTAAAGTTCATTTTAATTGAATTGAACAACATATTGAGTAGGAACAGTGGCGATACAAATACGATTAAAAATAACTCAAATTAGGTATAATTTACTCTCTAGCTGAATAATCTCTGATTATCAGAGCTAAGTACTGATAATTACTAAATTCAATGAAATTCAACATTAATGAAACATAGAATCCCTAACCTTACTTTAGTATATATAAATTCAAATGCATATGTTATTGGAACTACTAACGTAAATATCGGTATTTTATAATTACATAATATTCAAAATTTTCTTTTTCAATTGAATTTTACTAATTATTCAATGGCATACTCAATAGGAGACTAATATAATTTGATATTATCCATTGATTTAGAGAGTATGAATTTAATTTTAAATTTTGAAGAGAGCAAAATTTTTATCTAGTTAAATTTTATATCTAAATTTTTAGATACTTCAGCAAAATCATCCTTTTTGCATGAATCTCATTGTTTATTACTAACTATCCTATACGGCCTTCACCCCGTTAACTTCGCTTGCCCATCGGAAATTCAATCGACGCGCAAAAACTCTGTACGGAAATACATTTTAGCGTTGTCAGCTTGGACGTCGACATGAAAAATCGACGTAGAGAAAAAAATATCGTTCTCGTGAGCTACGAATTAACTCCGGAATTTGCCATTATAACGACGATGGAGACACGCGGCAAAATGTAGAACACGAATGGTCCGCGTGTCGCGAGCGCGCGTCTGAAAAGTACAATTGCCAGGATAATTGCTGGAATTAGCATGCAAGCGGGCAGACTGTATTAGCGGCGTGCAAGACGTGAAATAATTTAATCCAGCTTCCGTACGTCAGCGTCAACGAGAACTGCTGCACTCATGAACAAAATGATGACAGAGGAAAGAGGGAAAGAAAGATTTATTTCATTCGCATTTTTTTTCTTCTTTCGAAATATGATGCATTCATCTTTGCGAGACGTTCGCAGAATCTCGAGACTCCTTCGCGCGCTTATCTTAGAACGACGAAGCAGAAGCTACTCGACGCATCCATGTTCCCTGCGATAACCATGCCGATACCTCGTTGAGCGTTGGCGCGTTTAAAAACGCGCTCGAGAGCGAGAGAGCGCGGCGTGTGCACTCACGGCATATTAGATTCTTATATATCCGTGCCAAGGATAATCATATGAGTCCCGGCCATGTGGTTCCCGGCCTTCGTGCGCACGAAGAGGATCCACCGAGGCTGCTCTTATCTACACTGCTTCAAGTAAGGAGAAGCGAATGATTTACGAGTTCGTTGGACCTACCGCCGCGCCTTTCGACCGCACGCCATCGTTGCGCGCATTTCCTGCGCGTTACATCGTCGTCCTGGACTTTCCTCGATCGCATCCTGTTTTACTTTACAAAGCCAAAAGACCTGTCAGGAGGTCAAACACGTCAACTTTTTCTCTAACACGGAAAAATGAACATTTTTTTGTATGCACAAAAAAATATCATTCTTCTGCAAAGAAAAATGATTACTCAATTTATTTTCTTCCTTTTAAGTAATGATTATTTTTAATAAAGAATTTTTCCTTGATAAATTTAAAATATACTTATTATTTATAAATTAAAAAAGAACTCATTGTTATCAAAATGAAAATTTTGTTAAAATATATAATTGATCGAAGAAGCGACTTTATATAATAATCAAATTGAATTTATTTTAATTTAATAATCTTGATTGAAGTATTAAACTTATCAGAATTCAAAATAAATTTGAATAAATTTGAATACATTTGATGCTTGTGATAAACTTATAATAGATTTACTGACATTTAAAATATATATTTGAAATAAGTAATTATTATTTACATATAGTATTTTTCTGTGTGTGCTTTTGAGGCTTCCACGGGTATTTACTTCGAAAGATGCCAGAAGGTTTATGAGTTATCGCCGTGTCGTAATCCATTGCTAATGACATTAGCAATGGATCACGATACGGCGATATCCCGCAACTCTCTGGTATTTTTATGTATGTAGATATGCACACACATAAAAAAAATTTCACTTTTCATCTTTTCGCTCAAGATAAAAAGTTGAATAACTCCCTGGTCTACTTGAGGCATCCCGAAATATTACAGACAGTTATGATAGGAAAATGTGAATACTCTCGGCTTCTGTCCATCTTCCCGCATTATGAATAACGGATGTGCTCTGGCGTAAGCGAATTAAACCGTTTATATACGGATTATGCATTTTAGATTTCTGTTTCAAGCACCAATGTAATCCCGGCACTAATCCGATGTTGCCCGCTTTAGCCGAGCCGCTTTCCACGCATGCGTTTCCGTCTCGTGTAAATCAACTAAATTTGATCCGCATTAGATACCTTCCCACATAATATAACGTAACGTGCAAACACAACTCGCACCGGGCTGGCTGTCGATCGTATTTCGTTACGTCATACCTCCAGCCTCGCGGATATAATTTAGACGAGAACATAGCTAAAAATCTATGTGTAAGCTAAGGATAATCCTTCTCAGCGATATAACTTGTCGATCACAATGATACATTACGTTTTGTGCGGATGAAACAAGCTTTAAGCGGATAACCCAGAAATTCCCGAAATTAAACCCGATCTCATTTGCGCGCGCTTGACAAGATTCGCGAAATTCCCGGGGCTCTTCTGAAATCAAAGTAAATTCCTGCGGAAGCTAACCTGGAGTTATATGGGGCCAATAGGCTTCGTTAAATATGTACGCCGGAGTTTGCCCAATGTCGGCTGAAATTCCCGCGTCGACCGATAAACAAGCTTCCAACCAAGAAAAAGTGGATTTAAAGCGATACCGAGAACCCAGCGTTATACGTAGCGTGCGCCCTGTATAAATGTATAAAGGTACGTGCCTTTTATCGAATAATAAGTACAACACTTTAGTATTATGAAATGCCATTTTAAATATGTACCTGAAATCTACTTTGTTAAAAAAAAAAAGAAAAAAAGAAAAATATCGAATAACATCCACTTTTATGTGTCGCAGTATTGCGTATTTGCGACCAAATATAAATACGAATAATTATAAATATATGAATAACTAAATATACGAAAAAATGATTTTGTTGAAGTATTTAAAAAAGCCAGATATAAATCTGAAAATAATTTTGTTTATCAAAATAATTATGTAGAACGCTCAAACTCATTAATAGAATGTTTTTGCAATCATTGTCATCAATGTTTAATCTTAGAACAATATTGCTATTAAGTCATACAGTATTGCTATCGAGAATTTAAAAAATAAATTATAATTTCGTAAAATTTTACGAAATTTTATGAAGAAATAAATCTCTCTTGATTAATGTAACAAGTTTTTCTATGTTTCACATCATAGTTGTTACAAATTTCTTATTCTAAAATTCCATAATTAAGTAATTAACTTTTTCTGATTTGCTGATCAAAATAATATGAAGGATGCTAATATGAAGAAGATTGGTAGAATATTAAAACTTTTTCAGAACAGCATCATTCATCATGCTTGAAAGTCCTACGTAATTATTTTGATGATACAACAAAATTATTTTCAAATCTAGCTAATGGTGTGATTCAATTAATACTGCAAATATTTTGAAGCATTATTTGATTGGTCAATTCGTAAAAGTCTTTCTCCTGCTTGATCAACGAAGCATTTGCAACGAAGTGAATCGCATCTAAATTTTTAAAGACTTCAGTTCTTTCTCTAGCAAATCGTTCCTTTCCATGTAGTTTAATGTTCAATGCTCTCGCTCATTTGTATGTAAAATTTACACAGATGTAGCATTCTAGGATTACTTTCAGATCTACATCTAGCTAAATTTTTTAATACTTTTAAATACTTTAGCAAATCCATTCTTTCCGTGAAAGAACGCAAAGTTTCTAACGTAAATTTTTCCTTTAATTCGCAGCTCGGCGTGCCGTTGTCAATTTTCGCGATTCAATCAAACTTTCGAGAATCGACGATGCTTTTCTCAACAATAGTTATTTGACATTTGCCACGAGAAATCGCGAGGAACAGACTATCGTGTTGGCGATGGCGACGACAACGACAACGTCGACGACGGTGACAAACGCTCGCAAAAATTATACGACGCAAGAAAAAGCGATATGGTCGATTCCTTTCAACGGAATGTTCACATACCTGTGGACAACGTTAGCCAGAAGATCGTTGTGCCGTAACCTGTAATCGATGTCCACCTTTTGATAGTTGACTGTCAGGGTGCCAGCGCGAATACATCTCTCGTATTCCTCGGCTGGATGGGCACGGAATTCCCTTGCGAAGACTTCCAGGATCTTCTCGCCGACCCATCGACCTTTCGTGAATGTCGTGAAGGTAAAGTAATAAGGATATACCTTACGGAGACCTGAAACATACAACGCCGGGAATGACCATGAAGACCGATAAGAGAGAGAGAACGATAATTACTTCGAATTCCGTAAGCCGTCTTTAAATGTCACGAGGCTTAACGGCTTATATTAGTTACGTTACGAAATGATTCGCGCGATTGCCGCAGGCACTCGCCCGCAATTAATCGGAGATTAGCATCCAAGTTGGCGCCCGAGCGTACTAAGGCGAACGTGAATTACGAGAATATAATGTCTTCGAAGCGGAATCACATAATAAATCACTGCAACGGATACATAAAAATGTCGCTGTTATTTGCGAATCTATTATCGTGTCGTCCCAAGGATGATTGCTTTTGCGGGCGAAATTTACGTTAAAATTAACATAAAATCGATCGCTTCTTTCTCTTTCGTATCTTTCCCGGATAAAAGAAAAGGAAAAGGGCATATTTAAATTTCTGGGACATCCTGTTACTCCGATAGCGATTGACTTGGAAATTCGTGCTTCAAATGCTTCTTCTGCGGACGTGTTATTTCCTGATTTCGCTTTTTCCTCTCTCTCTCTCTCTCTCTCTCTCTCTCTCTCTCTCTCTCTCTCTCTCTCTCTCT
>NW_017259583.1:4681316-4685162 GCF_001594045.1 Atta colombica
TAAATGAAAATTAATTCGTTCGAATCATCGTTACGTGTCACGTTCGAATGAGATTTTCGCTCAGAGAGAAAAGCGAAGCTAGTTGGGAAGTTGATTAATAAGCCCGGATAAGGGGAATAATTTTCTCAGCTCCCTCGCGAGAGAAAGATCCACCGGTGCGAGGTTAATGAAAGATATACAGCACTTTATAAATTCAGTATATCACTCTCGCTTGATTAAATAATTTGATGTCTTTAAAAATTATTTCCTGATACAGACACATTCCAACGCGTCCTCCATCTCGAGTATAATTTTATTACTCCCGTCGATACTGAAACAGTTAAACCGAGTGGCGGAACAGACATAAACGTTGTGTTCGTCGTTACTGGCTTAAGAGAGACACTTCTGAGAATTTTACAACCTCGAAATAGCTTCCTTCACTGTTTATCGGTCCTAAGGATAGTTCGCCACGTTTCAGAACGTGTCGAGTCTCACTTGGACAAGTCTTTCGCTTTAGGATTCATATCGAGCAATTTTGCTGTTATTTTCCGGCGAAAAGAAAAATAAATATCAAAAGAAGATTTGATTATTGTCCCGCCATGCGTTCGATCCCGTTAAAGATATTTTTCTCATAAATATCCACTAGAAAACTATTATTTAAAAGGCAGCCTGCCTATAGAGAATTAACGAACGTCTGACATTTGAAATAAAAAGAGCATGGAATTATTCCGTCCTTCATACTGCGTTTAGCATAAATGTTTTGTTAAAAAAAACAGGAGATATTTTTATTCAGTCTCTACAATATGTATTCCTTGAGGAATCACTTCGGTGCTGTCGCAACTTTCAACCGTATACCTTGGATGGAAGAATTAATTTATTCCAGTTAGAAGTCAAGTCCTTGCGGAAACAGAAATAACTGGAATTGTGTGGGCATTACACAAAGACTTTGCAAGTGATCGACGAAGGAAAATTGGAGGCAGAGAACAAAAACACATTCGTGTCAAAGAGACCGCAGAGACACGCGGTTGTATTCCACCGGATAAGCTGGTAAGAGTTGTAACCTTTGTGTAAGATCGAATCGGCGCGGAGAATATCCTGAATAAACAGAAATAGTTCGCGAAGGAAAAGAGAAAGCCCTTGTATTCTCGCCCGACTGAAGTTACTTTAATTAAATTGCCCTCAGAATGTCGACGACGGTACTTGTGCAGCACTCTTCGTCGAAAGTAAAGGAGGCGGAGGTCATTTGACAATCGAAATGTCTCGAAAGAGCTAGCCATGCTCTCTCAGAGCGTACGGCAAGGATCCAGTGAACGATTGATCCCTCTCGGGTTTTCGAGCTTTCGAGAAATAGAACCATCGGGACGCGGTCGTTTAGTCAAGAGCTTTTCGAGAAACGGAAGGAAATCGTCTTCGCGCATACGAGGGAAAAAGAGATCAGAGAGAGAGAGAGGGGGGGGGGGAGGGAGAGAGAGGGAGAGAGAGAGAGAGGGAGGGAGAGAGGGAGAGAGAGAGAGAGAGAGAGAGAGGAATAAAGAATAGGCAGGTTTGCTTATAGATTGTAAAGGAGAAAGCTTTCCCTCGACATCGTCGCGATGAGAAATACATCATCTTCAGCGAAGAATTCACATTATGGAAACGTCAGAAGTGCACGTTGATACGAATTGACAATAAAAAAGATTTGTTACATTGTCGATGAACACTGCATGGAACATATCCTTATAATCGTACAATTCTTGATTTAATAAGAACGTATAACAATCACTGAAAAATATTGTATAGTAACGCCGCAATTAACCGTAAAAAGTCGCTTTTTCCTCGATTCGTTTATTCTCAGACGATCGTGGATTCTATTGAATTGTCCGTACA
Source organism: Atta colombica (assembly GCF_001594045.1). Lineage (NCBI taxonomy): Eukaryota > Metazoa > Arthropoda > Insecta > Hymenoptera > Formicidae > Atta > Atta colombica. The sequence continues at coordinate 4,683,162 of NW_017259583.1, forward strand.
ATCGTAGCTTAAAGTAATTACGACGCTATTACACACCAATGGAACGCGAACCGTCGTATTCATTGCAGCGGGCCAGTAATTGCCCCCGATAATATCGAGGTTGTTCCCAAGATCCCTCGACATCTTATGTCTTGTCCCTGACAATCGCAATACTTTCTTGCTCCCTTTGTTTCTTCCCGTTTGTAATATCTTCGTTCTCTCCGCGTTTTGCTCTGTAACATTATCCGCTCTTTCGGTTTTCCCGTCGATATTCTGTGCACGGAAAATCCGTCGGCATGCCCGCAGAATTTCGCCACAGAAATCTGTTCCCTCGACGGCGAGATATCCTCTCGGCTCTTGTATCCTACCAACGTACGTGGGAGTTGATTTTCGAGAAAACTGAACCGGAAAAATGAAAACGTTTGACGTAAGTAATTTGAGAAAGGAGCATCTTTCGAGAGCTTTATTGTAAAAGAACGATTAAAATCACCAAAATCGAAAAATTCTATTGTGTTATTCAATGTTATTTTATGATATCATTTATATTCCATACTTTAGCTAATTTTAAGTTGAACCTTAATAAAATTAATCATTGAGATATTCGGCGAATAAAACATATAAAGAATATAAATCAAGTTATACAATAGTTAACCGAGCTATAACATCGATTTTAAAATTTCCAAATAATCATTTCTTAACTTCCATAAAAACAATTTTAACTCTTCATTGTTTTATTTCTAATATTATTAAAATATATAATTACTTCTATATGTTTAATATGAAATTGCCATTAAAAGTTAAATCAATCTCAAATTTTCACCTTTGTGAAGTTGACACTTCATTTTTCAAAAAATGAAATTTTGGTCAAAGTTCCGAATGCACTTCAAAAAAATTTTCACCCCTCAGGTGTTAGAAATTTTCGATTCGACGAACGAAAAATCGCAATATTTTTTAAACCGTTGGTCCTAGCACTTCGAGTGTTAATAACTTTCGTCAGAACTCGCGGGGTGCTACTCTTTTTTAAAGTTCTGGCAATTCTGTCGAGTTCTGGGCACCCCACGAGTTCTATCAAAAGTTATTATCATTTAAGGCGCTAGGTATAGTTTAGAAGATATCGCGATTTTTCGTTCGTCGAATCGAAAATTTTTAACACCCGAGGGTTGAAAATTTTTTTAAAGTTCTGGCAATTCTGTAGACAATTCTGTGTAGCACCCCAAGAGTTTTATCAAAAGTTATTATCATTTAAGGCGCTAGGTATAATAGTTTAGAAGATATCGCGATTTTTCGTTCTTCGTTTTGTGAAGTTAGCACCCCAAATTTTTTAATTTTTTTTTTTATATTAATTCGCCGGAACTATTCTCAATTTTGGGCAGGAACTCCAGAACTCTTCGGGGTGCATTCGGAACTTTGACCAAAATTTCATTTTTTGAAAAATGAAGTGCCAACTTCATAGAAATCAAATTTTCGCCAAAATAAAATAGCATTTATTCTGCATTTTATTCAAACTCTACTAATTTTGTACAGAGTGATTCTTGATACCGATTATCGACCACATGTGCTTTCAGAAAGTCTGGGGAGAAACGAAGCCACGTCTCGTCGTGAGTCAGCTCACGGGTTACGGAGGGCTCGAGGGGTGACCCCGAACGTAAACGTTCCGCCCGTCTGGAACGACGCCTTGTTTTACGAGTAGCAAACCAATGGCAGTGTCGTCGTAGGCCGCTTTAGGTTTCATTCGCTATCGATCGTGCCTACACACAACCTGGCACTCTGCAGCTCGTGTATACGCACGACCGCTTTTACAACGAGAGTAAACACCCTCTGTTGCAATTCGACTCGCCCGATTCGCATTTTTGCGGCGACTCTTTTCACTCATCCTCCGTTCAAATGCTTTGCGCTCATCAGCTCATCGCGACAACATGACACTCTCGTGACATCATTAACCCTACATTACTGTGGATTTTTTTAACGTAACATCTCTCTCTCTCTCTCTCTCTCTCTCTCTCTCTCTCTCTCTCTCTCTCT
>NW_017259583.1:4685262-4687266 GCF_001594045.1 Atta colombica
GCGCGCGCGCGCGTGGAGTATTTCTGACATTCTAACATTATATCTCAACTTTCATTGTTCTGTTTGATTTACATTTAACCCTTTGCAGCACAGTGTTCCACATATGTGACACTTTTTTAACCTCAGATTTTTATTTTTTTCATATAGTTTCATACTACTACAATATTAATACTACAACATATTACTACAATGAAAAGAACATTATCAGTGTTTAGAACATCAATTGTTATAAAAAAACCGTAGAAACTATCCTATTGTTAACGAAATGTATTTTATAAATAAACAAACTGGAAAAATTCATCCTTTTTTAACAATAAATGTGATTGTGACTAATCAACAATGGCTAATTAATCGAAAATAAAATTTAAGAGATTTTTTTGGATTGCTGATTAATCGAATCTGCAGTCAAAATTAAAAAATTCAAAATGTCAGATCTAAAATGGCAAACAAAAAAGCAAAAAATTGCTTAATTTCAATGAAGTTGTTACTCGGGGGTTTTCGAGGACGCTGATTACGAATCTGGTCTCAGATTTTCAAAATGGCGGATCCAATATAGTGGACAAAAGAACAAAAAATTGTTTGATTTCAATGTAACTTGTACTCGGGGGGTTTTCACGGTCCCTGATTAGGAATCGAACCTCATATTTTTGAAATTCAAAATGGCGGATCCAAGATGGACAGAAAATTAAAAAATTATTATAGTTCTGGGACTGTAAAATCAAGAGAGGTCAAGTAGATTTTTTGCTTATTGCGAATTTGAAATCAAAATTAAAAAATTAAAATTAAAATTAAAATTAAAATTAAAATTAAAATTACTTGACCTCATTTTACAGCCCAAAATTAATTTTTTAATTTTCTGTCCGCTATCTTGGATCCGCCATTTTGAATTTTAAAAATCTGAGGCCAGATTTTCAATCAGTGACCACGAAAAACTCCCGAGTAACAAATTTCAACTGATTTGTATGTAAAGAAAAATATATACTTTAAAGAGTTAAATGGAGATTGATAATGTTCTACACAGAAAGAATGTATTGCTAAAGTTGTGTTGCTTACAAATTGTGTCAATATTATATTCTTTGTTAATTAATTTTTTTATATAATATTTGTGTTACCTTCGAACACCTTTAATTGAGTATATCTATTTATTTCTGGGTAGAGATTCATTTATTTATTTACTATCGGATATAATTCACGGTCGGACGAAACAGGATCGAAGAGGACCTCAGCAGTGCAGGAGAAGGTCCCGCGGGAGAAATCCAGCGAAAATAATCGCATGTCTCTGTGAAATTCATGGGCGGTATACTAGAAGCGTGTACTGTGGATATCATTAAATATTTGACATCGAGTTTTCTGGAGGAGACTGTAAATACCATTTTATAACCGGAAAAATCTTTAATAGCGTTACGCATGATATGTAAATGTATGGTAAACTTGACGTATATACATAACAGTCGCAAAAATGCATTGCCACGGATTGTAAAATATGTGCGCGCGGAATCTATACATGTAAACAGAAACAATCTTCAAATCAGAGTACAATTCATGCTCGTAATATATTCCATCCCCGCTCTTCAACTATACACTCACACCAAAGGATTTTCTTATCTTTAAATATTGCACAATTCTTTCACTTTTTCCTTTTGCTAATCAAGTTACCCATATAAATTTTGTATCCATCAGGCACATATACCGATTTATTTGCTTACTTCTTATATAGCATGGATCCGTGCGTTTAATATCTCTCGGAAATCGGCTATCTTGTTACATCAATCCGTTACATTTTATTTCCTGATATCCATACATTCAAACAAACGGCGATAATAAAATATGGCTTAAACCAGTCGCGATCCCACTCTCGAAATACCGTATCGATCTTTACCCGTACATGTATAATTCATAACTCCCTGGCGCGTTTCGCCTTCCATACAAGAGGGAGAAAGAGCTTTGCTTCGTATATTTTCGAGAAGTGTGTGTGTTTCGTGTGCATATATATATATATATATA
>NW_017259583.1:4687366-4690294 GCF_001594045.1 Atta colombica
AAAAACCATCTATTCATCTATTATCAGCTATTATATAATATCAGCTATTCATTCGCATAACACTAACTGCGTAAAGCACGTATCTCCATATGGATATACTATACAGGAGTAAATAGGATTGTCCTCGCAGGTGAAATGCAATGCCTAGAAGCTACGGAGAATATTATATATCCGACATACACACAGGGTGATCGCAAATCCACAGGATCTGTGTGACGTATCAAGTCCATTGAATGGCATGTGTTTCTACTGTAGGAAAATAAAAGAAACGTATAGGGTCATTTAGAATATAACAGCACGCTAAGAGTAAGTGCTATAGGATTGAAAATAATCCAGAATTCAAGTGAATACTGTTAATTTTTTCTACTAGTCTCTTGGAGTGCGTTTCATTTGGCAAATAATATTTACAACGCTCTCGCGACCATAGTTTTTATTTTGATAAACAACAAGGATGAAATGATTTCATGGTGAGCAATGATTCTTTTAGTGTCTAGAGACTCTCAAGTAAAGTAGTCTTTTCAAGACAAATATGGCGGCGTTGCAAAAGGTGGAGACTACGTAAAGTTTATGGAAGTTTATATACTCTGCAATAAAGAATCAAATATTACTATCACATTTGTTCTTCTTCACATTCTCGGGTATCCAGACTTTTACTTGAGAATCTCTACACTCTTAAATTCATAATGTCAACTTATATACAATTTGAATTATTTTTGTAATCATTTTCTCGATTTCTATATAGGTTATCATTACTTCTACTCAATGTCATTAATTTAATTAAAACAATGGAGTTAAAGAATTTAATTAAAAAAATGTATTAAATTTGATTCTAATTTAGTTTATTATTTACTAAAAGTATATGTTAATATAAATGTTATTTATTTTAGAGCTAAGTAATTCTACCACGGAAATAGATGGATTTACATTTTAATACTCAAATTAAAAATAACGAAATGTTATTTAACTCAAGGGATTACATTGCTTCTTTAATATCTACCAGTATATAGATGTAAGAAGTGGAATCATATCTACAGATTATCAGATGAAAGACAGTAATAGGTTTACGCTCCGTATTTATATTTACATATCGTAGATACAAATAAATCTGTGAGAACTTTCGTCAATTCCAATTTATTCTCAATTTTTATCATTCCATCATAAATTAAATTTTTATCATTCCATAAATTAAATTCTACACTAACAAAAACTTGATTGAGCATCAATCAATTAGTTTTGCATTCTTTTTTACATTTCTCTTCGAAAAATTCTTTCTTTTTAAATGTACCGTTCAATATCGTACATTTTCGTGACTAAGACGTTATCGCGAGAGCATTTGTGCGAATTTATGGTCACGCTGTATGCAAGACGCGCGCACGATGCTCAATGTGTGTTGTCCTGCGGATCATCGTACTGCACGCGAATTTCGTGTAATCTCGATACTCCGCCGACGTTCACCAGTAAATTCGGAGCTTGTATTACCATCTACAGGGGGCATGTATAATTCGCGCGGAGATAAGATTAGACGAGTGGATGTGAATTGCAATGTGTAAGACGTAGAGATACAGAGAAAATTTATCGTTGTAAAACCGGATACTAAGGCATTGTAAAAATTAATTGCGAGATCGACGCACGTTTTCCGCGATGACAGGACGAGATTTGCACGCTTATAAGAAAAATAATAATACACGCCAATTTTCACTCACGACAAATTATCACCGTAGAAAAATCAAAACAAGAAGTCATTAAAACTGCTGATCGAAAATATTAAAGATATTAGGTATAATCTCTACAAAAAATGACTGAAATTGGAAATTTATAGTTTTTATATAAAAATAAATGTTATGTTATATAAAACAGTTCAATATTTATTTTTAACAATAAAAATTTTGTAGTATCGATATAACAATACAATAGTTTTGAATAAAAATTTTCTCTTAATTATTTTTTTTTTAAATATGTCTACTTTTCTGTAAAAATAATTTTTATATTCAGATTCTAAATCGCCGTCAAACTTTTTTATATTTCAAATACAGTATTAAAAAACCTGTAATTTTCCATAATATTCTTGTTTTTCATAATATTTTTTTAAAAAATACGTATAATATTATACATGTTTAATCGTATTTTCAATCATTGCGGTGTCAGTGCGCGCAGAATTTTCTAGCACAGGCTGGCCTCCGATCAAGTATTACTACTTACAGAGGAGTAATATACCGTTACGGACCAACCATGAGTGTTTATCTTTCAACAGATCTTGCATAATTCTCCGCCGCAATAAACAATCATGTATTATTTTTGCCGAAATGGAAATTCTGCGTTGCCTGATATATCACGAGTAATATCGAGCGGTGAATGAAATAAAAAATACGTTGTGCCATTAATGCTTTCGCGCGTTAACGTCCGTTTTTTAGTTGATCAAAAAGCTTGTCAACTGCCATTTTTTAAATCGTGACATTCTGGAATAACGTTCATTACAGTACAGCCGCTGAGTGCGCGAAGCTCTGTAGATTTTAAAACGTTAGTCAAGTAAAATATGTAGAATAACGACCGATTTTTTTTCTTTTTTACGCGTGCTACATTGCTCAGGCATTTAATCGTGTTCTAAATCTGTCGTTCAATGAGTCGATCTAACGATTACGCCACGTAAGGATCTATAAGCGAATCATTACGGCCAAGTAGTTCATCGTTATACTTAGTCAATCAACGTACAGGATCTAGCTTAGGCTGACGTTTGATATATCGCGCACACGATCTCTGTTTGTCCTCCGCTAAGTACAGGATGAAGCACGAACTACCGTAAATCAACACAAGCCACGCGGTTGCGAAGTTCGACAAATTCTTCGTCACGCACAGGTTTTCGCATTAGTTCTACATGAATTAAATATGCAGAACGAGATGCGAGAAGTGTGTATATATATATATATATAT
>NW_017259583.1:4690394-4701072 GCF_001594045.1 Atta colombica
CTCGCAAGTGGCTTTCCTTCGAAAGGGGAAACTTTCTGTTTTATTTTTTCCTTTTTAGAAAATAGAGATCTCTAGTAGAATTATATATATTTGATTAATTCAGAATAATATTTGTATATCAATTCATAGAAGTCCAGAAAAGAAAAATTTACGTTATAGAAATAACGTACACGTTCCATTTCCTGTTCCTTTTTCCTATTTTTCCGCAATTGAGAAAGTTCGCAGGCATCAAAGTATAAGGAAGCTCGTAAAACACCAGAGCAAACTTACGGTCCTATATCTCGATTCGACAGCAGCCTGACTTCTATTACAGTTACTATCTTCCTTCAAGTATATTACATCGCGAGCTACACAAAATCTTGAGTCACATCGCGCCGTAGCAAGCATCTCAACACTGTTCTCCGTTACGTTTTAGAATTTTATTTCTACTGCTTCGTTAATTAATCAATTAACTGATTCAGCCGAGCATCGCTCACGTTAATTTCCGATATCCATCATCGAATTCTTCTGTCCCGTGCGGCGCAATATCGAGATCCAATATTGTAACAGAAATTGAATAGACGAGCGAATGAAAGATAGATGTGTCACTTTCCCAGAAGAGTCAACGAATAATTAAATATAATATATATAATCGTACATAAAAGAGTCACCATTTTAGCTTAACAAAGCTGTTTATAAAACGATTTATTATACTAATTAAATAAATTAACCATTTAGTAACACTCTTTTTGTAACTTATAGCAAATTTAATTGGATGCTCATTCAATGCAATGGTGCACATTAAAGCCGTGGTACGCAAATTAAACATGACGCGCGCGCGCGCGCGCGCGCGCGTGTGTGTGTGTGTGTGTGTGTGTATTTAATATAAATATAAAAACGAATTAAATCATGAAATCCTCAATACATTTTATTGTGCTGTTAAATAAAATCTGTATTTTATTATTCGAAATATTTGCATTTTACTTTTACATTAAAGATTAAATCAGTACATAATGATTTTAATATGCGCTTAATTGAATTATTCGCTAGTTAATATTCAACTAACATTAAAATCTTGGCTCATAGAGCTTTAATTTCATCTAAATAAATTACGTTAAAAGGAAGTTGAGAAACTAGGTAAGTTAGAAGGAAATATTGAGAAAACTGTTTGAAATAAAAAAAATTGCACATCATTAATATATACAGGGTTGGTAAAGGTTACTTTATAAGTTACTTATGAGTTACGCTTTAGGATACTTTATGTTTGTTATAGAAATTGAGTATGAAAAATAATACAAAATTAGATCAAATGATAAAATATAATATAAAAGAATAAAATATCCGAATTTATTGCACTCAATTTCCATAATGAAAAGTAACTCATAATTAATTTGTAAAGTAACTTTCCCAACCTTGAATATATATATGATATAACGAAACTAATTTCAGAGATGATATATGTCACGTTAACCTAACTCGAGAGTCTCTAACGTCAGCAAGATAGGACTGTAGAAAATCGCACAAGAGCTTTTAGTGAGCAGGTGGGCGTCGAAGGAGCTCGTGTTCTCGCAGTCGCGAAGGGCTGCCAGCATATTCTACCTTCGTGAAGAACGTTGGCGAGTGCCAAGATTTGTCTTCGGGGCGGGTTCAAAACAGTAAGGAGTGTCTTCATAACCAATTAGAACGACGTTTGTTGGCAGATGTGACGCAAAGAGGTATAATGTTTCTCAAAAAGTCTCCGTTGTAGATAAAGCGATTACTTGATGTCATAATTTTTTAATGAATCGCAGACGATTCATAATATGAATATAATTTCAAAGTGCGATATCTGCTTAGCTAATTCAAGAATAATTCCAGATAAAAATCCTGATTTTTCTAGGTTGATTAAATTTTCATTACTTAATTTTTATTGCTTTATTATATGTATTTTGTATTCAAGTTAGGATTCTATATATGACAAATTAATTAAAACGCCAAAACAAATTTAGAAGAATACTATTTAATGTTTTAAAAATAATATTAAATTCATTCAATACAAACAATAAGTCTTTTGCAATATTTTATTTTATAATTGCACCAATTAATTTATTGGTGCTTTATTAAATTATTAATGATTTTCAATGATCGCACTTGTTATTAAAGTTTCATCTAAAATCACCATAAAATTCATAGTTACTGACATAATTCTTATGCACGCGCCAGAAATAGGTATTTCTTATTTCTTTTTTCACGATTCAATTTTGTTTTAAGGAAAGAAAATCAAACATTCTAAATCAGTCCTGAAATTTTAATTTTTCAGGACACATTAAGTTTCAGAATAATACAGGGATCTTCAAAGATATTCAAAGGTCGCTGTGTGTGGATATCCTGAATTTTATTATTGAAATAATAAAAACGTAATGTGTATCTCGAATCTCATTTCAAATTCGTTTAGCCAATAAATTCCTTCAATCAATTTCTCGTCGAACGATTTTTCGTCATGAATAAACACGACTTCGAAACTTCATGGATGAAGAAAGCAGAGAGGAAGAAAAAGAGAAGAAAAGATAACTGGTTAGCCGAGATCGAATTACCAGGATTTCTCGACTCGATAACGTATGCGGGATTTCCTAACTCGGGAGATAGGATCGGATCTAGATTTGAATCACGTAGAAACCCGCGTCGTTGTACCTTGCTCGCAAGTCGTACACACGCGCGTTTGCCGGGCTGATCGCAGATGGAGATCCCAAGTCGTGCACCACGCGCGACGGTAAGCCGACGTTTTGGATTTCAGGGCTTCCAAATCCGACGTTTGTGGCGTTACGATGTGCCATCCACTACCGGTGAGTTAAAGCCACCATTTCGCCGAGCAAGATCCTCCAGAATGGGATTTCATAGTTTCAATCAACTACTAAATAATATTGTCTGAAAATCCTAACGCTCTTCTAATGTCCTCCTTTCGAAAATATAAATAATCTCGTACTACAACTCTCGCGCGTCTTTTTTAGAAATCTGACCTCAAAACTCCTCTCCCTTCAGGGAGAAAAAGGAAAATGGGAAACTATTTTAATCGAGAGAGTAATTCGAAAACCCTTGTGACCTAGTCTGGACAATGCGCTGCTTTTAATTTTTGCAATGAGAATTTTTGCGCCTGCATATCTAAGTAAAGTATCCCGCGCGACGTCTTCGGGTTCGATCGAGCGTGGTGCATTTAAGGGCAAGATGTAACGGAGAATAGGGATGCGCGAGGGACATGAAGAGCATATATGCAGCTGTCTATCTTCCAAGTGGCATTAATAGGTCTTTGTTTTGCTGCACAGAAGGGAAAGGGAAGAGTGGAAAGGGAAGAGATGTAGAGGGGTAAGAGGGAGGGAGAGAGAGGGAGAGAGAGAGAGAGAGAGATATGCCCAGTGCGTCGTTCGCGCGGTTCTATTATTCGAATGTGGAGCAGATATCGGTTGTCGATATTGCCATTCGCCCGTCTAAATATCCGATCGATCCCTTTTCTCGCGTCTCTGTAATCACCCCAACACCCTTCGAGAGCACCGCTTCAACCATTCTCTCTCCCTTTCGGTCTTTCTTCGTGCGTCTTCCGCCGACGGCAATTCCGTATTCTCGTCTCGACTTCCTCCTCATCTATTTTCCATCTCTCTCTGTCTTTCTTTCTCTCACCGTGAACGGTCGTTATCACGAATGGCAACCTAACTCGTGATAATGAGCTCACGTCGGCATACGGCACGTATCGCTCGATCCAACAATACCGAATGATTGTTCCCGCTGGAGACGAGAACACGCTTTTCTCTCCTCGCTTTTGGATATACGTTAATCGCGCCAATGGCTTGGTGAAAGAAGTGCCGACTTGAACTACTGGAAAAGTTAAGCTGTATCGTGGTTTACACAGAAGAATATCTGAGCATTAAAAACTGAGCTAAAATTGCAGTGTACCGTCTATCGCTTTAATGATTCGATAAAGACATAATTAAAAGATCTTTTACAGATTGCTACAGTCGCGCTACAATAATACTTTTGTTCGTTACATTTATGAAATGCTTTATTGAACAATTCTCTCTGTTGCTGTGTGTCCGGCATAACAAAATTGTTCAGTGCCATCTTGGGCACTACGGCATACATGGCTTTATTTTTTCAATGGTTTTTTTTTCATTGTTTATGACTTTTTTATCAATAAAGATACATACATGGCATTTGCTTGGTACATTAAAAAAATTTACTAAATTTTATTTTTTTTTTAGTGCTAAGTAAATATTTACTTACAATAAGTAAATATCCATTCAATAAATAAAAATAAAAAATGAGAGTTGAATCAAATTAATGTTCTTATCCTAAATAAATATATATTTACATGTAGTAAATATTTACTTAAAATTATTCAAATATTTATTAAAATTTAATATCTTTTTCAGTGTACTGTTATATTTATAAAAGTTATAAGCAATCAAATTGAATCATAAACTTCAACAATAAGCCGATATAAGCTGATATAAAAATAACAGAGTGTAGAAATCTTTTATTTATACGACTAAAATAGACATTTCGATCCTTTTGGGTCATCTTCAGTATAGAGCCAACGAATTAACAATTAAGTACTAAGCGTCACATTTAAAATCGATAGAAGTCGAGAAACTTTAGTGATGCGTGGTGTCAATCAAAAACGTATTAAATCAATCACGTATTAAAATTTCAAATATAAAAGTCCAGAAATAAAAATCGTCAAATATCTTAGTGAGATAAATCACTGTCCCAGTGACCGGACATGCACCTACCTATGTCCGAACATAAAATTTATTATTAATCTCAAAGACTTTTTTTTATTACAATGTCTTTTATTACAATAAGATAATATTATAACTTAATTGTAATCTTCAAATATTTACAATAATTTAATTGTATTTAAGGATTATATAATATATAAGGATTATATATATATAATTAAATTATAATATTATATTTTAAAAGCTACTTGAAATTAATAATAACATAAACAAATATATATATATATAAAATTTTATGTAAATGTCTGAACATAGATACATATCCGGTCACTGAGACGTTTATCTTATTTGGCAGAATACTTGAATAGTGAGTCAGAAATTAAATTGGAATATTAAAACAAAACTACCTTAATATACAATACCTTAATATACAAATTAATTAAAAACTTATAGTAAAAGACCAATCGAATTGAGTTAGGTATGTCATATTAAATCAAGTGCATCGTTCTCATAACGTTAATGCACCAAAAGGTTAAATTTTTTTTCTAGGGCATTCTAGAAATATATAAAAGCAAAAAAACCAAAGTTGCAAAAACGTTGCAGATTGCGCTCGATAGAAATGGAAATAGCGACGTCTTTCTACGGGAATATCCACATTGATTATCGGGCGCACGATGAACAGATAAGTCTCCCTCTCGTTAAAACGGTAATTTAATTATTCCCTAGTCGCTTCTCCACAGCGCTTTCGGATTCCGTTTTCCTCACATCCATGCCTGCGACATCGTCACGTTATCATGACCGCCGGCTGTCGACGATAATGAGCTCGCGGGTGTCTCTCCACCAGGCGATGTCGGATAATACCGCGGATATAGTGCGAAGCGAGAATACGGAGAGGCTGCGGAGAGTCCATCGAGCGTTCCGGATATTTCGATCGCGGGACGTATTGGCACACGATAAACCAGCAGTATAAACTGGCAGGTAGTTGTAGCCAAGTCAATTGACTTAACTGCCATACGTATATCTCCCGTGTGGCGGGAGTTTATATGTGACGCGACAGTTTTATTCTACAAAAGAATGTTCTACTATATCGTTCGACAAGAGTCGTTATCAGAGCACACGGTAAATGCCCAGTCTTTTGAGCCTTTTCTTTGAGTTGACGGGGCGCCTTTGCATGATTGAAAAATTAAGATTGAAAGATTAAGTTTTTTTTTATGTTATGTCATTCGATTTGAATTATAGATATATGACCTGTCAGAAAACTCCTGTGTTATCTCGTAATAAATACTTGGGAAACTAATGATCATAAAACTTGAAATATTACTTATTGTTAGACGAGTTCTTATTTTAAATCTAGTTTAAGTAATGTCTTAAAATGCGAATATGATTCTGTGATTAGTTCACGATGTCTTAAAACTACTCTCTACATTCTTTGAAGTAGAATCTTACTCTAAAAAGTGAAATTAAGCCAGCCTTAAAAAGGAATGGCTCAATTTTCAATCTTTAAAAGTATTATAAGATTTCACTCTTCAAAAGGGATAATTCACTCTAAAAGTTTTAGAGAGTATATTTAACCATCTAGACAAGGCATCATCTTGTTATTAGAGAAACATTTTTTTCACTGTTTTTGCTAGAAAAAATGAAATTTATCGATTATGATGAAAAAAAAGATCTGCTCATACAAACATTTCTGAACAGATAAGATTTTGTTTTAACGACCGCCATTTTGTGGCGACAAATTAAACTATCATATTACTAAAAATATAGAGACAGTTGATACAATGTGCAGAACGATATGAAAACGCCTCGGTGAATATATCTTTCTTTCCATCATGACATCAATATTTATACTATTAATATACATCAATATATAATTTTTCTGGCGGTTAGAAGTATTATATTTCAGTGTTCAATGCTACATATATTTCTATCTTTAAATGTAACCTGCACAGATCACAATTTTTCCCGAATTTAATTTAAAAATAAACATTAGAGGTACATGGTTGTCACAAATTCTTCATCCCAAAATTCCATAACATTTCCCTTATTTTCAGACAAAATTTCATAATTTTTCTCTAATATTTTCAATAACACTTTGAAATTTCTTGTATTTTCGTCCTGATTTGAAAATCGTAAAATAATTTAACACAGCAATGTAAATTACTAATATTAATGCTGCTGACACTACTTGCATTTAATTAGTGTAGTATTTCTAAACTGCGTAGATATGATATATTCATATTAAATCAAGAATTTTTATTTTACAGAAAATTTTGCAAAATTCCTCGAATTTTCCCTGATTTCTTTGACGTTTCAATATTCCTGATATTTCCCTGATTTTCAATTTTGTAGCAATTCTGATGTTACATATACAAAACTCATCCCTAGAAGGTCAAAAACAATATAAAATATAAGAATCAACTATAAATATACCAGCCTTAAAGACTCTAAGAATCTTTGTCTTTAAGAATATCGAAAATTGGAATTGAAATCCTAAAAATATCGTCCTTGAAATTCATTTTTATACAACCTAAGTAAAATTGAAGGAGATAATCGATATTTATTTAAATTGCCTTAAAATTCGAAAATAATGAAAGGATTGGAAATCGATGGTGGCCATAGAAATATGTTGGTACTTTGTAAAATCTGTTGCGCCAGTATTCACTTTATCCTGCACCTCGGGCTTCCGTGAGAATAGTCGAGTATCTCATTCCAGCTATCAACGAAAAGGCCGACGGATTATTGCGCCGGTCGGTATTTATCCGACGGATTATCCACGATTACTTGACTCGTGCGGCCGGGAAATCCGCACGCCTGAGTGTAAGACCAACACTGTCGAAAATTAACCAATCCCGTTCAAGGATTTGGTAGTTTGCGGCATTTTTGCGTGGTTTTCGCGAACGCCCAGATTAGGAAACATTGGTCAAAATCTTTCGACGAGCATCGTTAACTCAATATCTCGACTGCGAGCTGAAGAAAGAATAAATTTGACACGCGCGAAAAATTCTCGCAATTTGTCAAGTTCAAGATGAAGATCACGATGAAACTACACGTTAATCCGCCAGTTAATCCGAAGCATTAGAGGCGACAGCCTTGGACCGTGGTTGGATTAAATACAAAACGTCTGACAGAAGATACTAACCATGCTCCACGTAATAACTGGTCTCGTTGTACCGCTCGTCCGTGAATCCCGGCCTCTTCGCTTTCAGCGCTTTCGTTTCCAATTTTGCCTGAAACAAAGAACGCAGTAGATAAGTGAGTGGTCCATGGCTACGTGCAACTTCGCGGTATCCGGTATACATGGAATAACTGCGCTATACACGGACGTAAAAGATATAAAACAATAGAGATTCGTGAAATAATAGCGGGGCTTTGACACTGAAAAAGATAGTCAAAAATGACGAGAATGAATAAATGTCATTCTTAGTGATAATGACGCGAAAATACACTGTGAGAATATCCCTAGCTATCAAGCGTCCTTAATTTCGAGAGAGAGCAAATTGTATTTTTGCCGGGAACGCGCTCTAGTTTTTATTCCGCTGAATAATATCCGCGGCAAAAATCGTGGTTATGTCGGATTTATGGCGGACCCGATTAAAAACGGAGATATACATGCCGACGTTATTTGTCACTTGCGACTGAAATAAAGGGCGTAGTAGATAAGTGGAAGAGCTAGTCAGACTGGCGGCTCCATACACGCCGCGTACACGAGAGAGCCTGACGTATGGCGACGATAAATTTATCATACAAAAAATGCAAGCATTTCCAGACAATAAGAGTGCACGGGACCACGCGACAACAGCGGGTAGTAGAAAATAGAAACTTACGGCGCGATTTCGCGTGCATTGTGGCCCGCAGCAAGCTGGCATCCATTTATTGAATTAACATGTGGACGTTTATTTATGGCGTTTATTTACGAAAAAGAATTATGCGGGATCTCGTCCGTCAAAATGGATCGGTCGCAAAGAAACGTACATTTTGGAAATACATTATAAAATTTAAGATCTCATTTGGAGAAAGCACCAGTGTGCACCGATATGAATCCCGATAGCGACGATAAATCTTTCAAACGACCAAAAGTTCTATCGTCCGCATCGCGAAAACCCGCGAAATTTTCTTAACGGCACACTCGACATGTACTAAAGAAATGGCTTCAAATTTAGTTCATTTTGAATCAAATTGTATGCCAAACGATGCTGTATGAAAAGATATAAATCTCAGAAAGAATTAAGTTGAGCATAGACTCAGTTTTGTAGATATAAGAAAAGATATTTAGGAGACTTTTTTATGCAGAATTTCAAGACAAATAACTTTTATCCTAAACATATTTTCATATGTGCGCATTCGTTTTTGAAAAATTTAATTAAAATTTTTTGGAGATAGTTTTATTATTTTTTTTTTAATTAAGCAATAGGATTGGAGGAATCAGAAAACTATTCTAACTAATTCTAGTCAAAATCCTATTATTATCAAAGAAATATTAACTTTCTTTTTGTGTCTAAGTACTTGAACAATATTGAAAACATTGAGAATTTGACCAATTTGACTCCCTATTTTGACTCTCCAAAATTATCCTTAAGCTGAACTTACTTCTTCTGAACTTCTTCTGAAATTAATGTCCCATCACTCTCTTTTAAATCTTTGCAGTAGAATCTGATTCTAAAAAAATCTCATTCTTAAAAATTGACAATTGAGCCACTCTTTTTCAACACTAGTCACTCTTTGATATATTCATAGTCCATTCTTATTTTAAGACTATCTTAAGTAATGTCTTGAGATGCTAATGCGGCCCTCTGATTGCCTTATGAGACTACTGTACTTAAGACAGCTACAAATATAAAAATTGATTATGAATACTGGCCTCTGATTGGTCCATGACACCTTGAGACTTAAGACGATTCTAAATCTAAAATCCTATGAATATCGCGCGTCTTTTATCATCCTTTAGAATTCCACTTAAAAGATTTTAGAGAGTACGGCATCTTTTGGCATACGGATCGATTCGGAATTTAAGGGCAATAAAATACATAGGATAAAAAATGTATGTACTTTGGAGGAATTTTTTATGCGATCGTAACAGATAGGAGACACGGAAACGGCGAAAAAATACCGGGATTAATTGTTATGCGCAGTTAAAAAAAAACTCATGAACACCGTAAGACCAAATGACCGAAATTACACAATGTTACCGTCGACGCGAAGCTGCCAAGAGTACGACGTAACGAGATAAATGCAACTTTGCATAAATGTGGCGCGATGTCGGCAAAATGAGAACGCGGGTTGGAAATGCCATCGAAGCGCGTGCGCCTAATTAAAAAGTAAAACGTTACATAGCCTCGCATACACAGTACGTTACGTGCACGTGCATAATGCGCCGCATTTTCGCCCGTTTTGCATCCGGCGAACTGGCTGCCGACGCTACCGCTTTAGTTTGAGGCTCGGCGAACCATGATATCCCCGAATCGCGATATAGAACGCGCGATTAACGAAACAAGCGTAAATCACTGGAATACTCGCCGACTGATTCAGAAATTCCCTCATTAGAACAGTTCGCTCCACGCATTCTGTCAGTGAATTTGGCTACTATCGCGAGAATCGTTGCGATGTCGAGCATTAATTTGGACAAATATTAAGATACATACTTGGTACTTCGTACTCAAACCCGAAGTAGTGGCTTGCTCATAGGTCATTTTCTACTCTGAATGTTTCTTAAGCCATGTTCACACTTGCAATAAAATATCATAACTACACCATCGCATAAACACAAAGTGTTCGTGAACATTTGAGCGCAACATAATTTCGATGCAAGCATCCATTACGTTTAAATGTTTGGTGCGATGTTACACGGTGTTGCGCGGTGTAATCAATGTTACGATGAATGTTAACTTTTGAAGGACGGCATTTATCATTTAAAAAACAATTATTGCTTTTGCTCAAAAATAACAAGTAAAAAAATGCAAATAAAAAATCTATTAAAAAAGTATATATATATA
>NW_017259583.1:4701172-4712045 GCF_001594045.1 Atta colombica
TGCTAAGGTCATGATAGTTTATATATATATATAAAAATAACAAATAACAAAGCTAGAATTTGCGCTCAAGAGTGGTAAGATCAGCATGAAGTGCTGAATTTTTTTTATTGTAAAATTTCATAAAATTCGAGGAAGCGTTTTCAAGGAAGCATTAAAAATTTTTTTACTGATCGCGGATAAAATATTATATTTCAGTGTTCAATGTTACACACATTTCCATCTTCAGTTCTTAAATATAATTAATTTACATAAATCCCGAATTTTCCCGAACTTAATTTTAAAATGAATGTTGCAAATTGCAATTCCTATTCCTGAAAAATTAAGTATCAGCTATTGAGATTAAGATTAAGATTGAATTTGATCAATCAAAGCAAAGTTTATTAAATTTGATACTGATTTCCTTTCTTATGGTTGATTCAATGAATTTCACTTTTAATCTCAATTTCAATAGTCTGATACAGGCATTACACGGCATTGCAATGATAAAGTTCTGTTGCTTAAAGTGTGGACACGGCTTTAAATGTCTCGTTTAGATATTAAAGTAGTAGATACCCAAGAGTGCGATAACGCTCGTTTCCCAAGAAAGGATTTCTCTCCCACAAAGGAATCATTTTAATTAGATCGTTAATTAAAATTAATAATAACAATCCTACGCGCCGGATGGCCACGTTCCGCTCATTCGAAACAAACGGCGCATTACATTAATGGATCCTAATATCCATGTACGCGACACGTTTTAATTAACGCAGACAATAATTAGTCGGAATCGCGGGAGCATCGACCGACGTAAATCGGATTATATGGGGCGTTGCACGAATTTTCGATGGCCGATAGTGGCGTGTGGTACGATATGATCGACACAACGATGTCGATAGACGAGAAGGACTTCTCTGTAGGCTTTACATGTTCATATATAATTATCCAATGTAACCACGGGCCTTCCCAACAGAAACGTAATTAGGCTGTCGCACAGATTTGAGCGAAATGGAGAATTTCTCATGAGTTGTGGAACATCAAAATGGAATGATAACAACCGTTGTAAAGTATTCTGTTATAAACTCTTCTGTTATAAATTAGCATATAACAGAAACAATAATTTTACGATGCTTACGTTTTTTTCACAAAATTAGATAAAATATTAATATATCCTTATCTTTTTCTCTAATCATTATAATCGTTTCGGCAGAGCGTTAATGCAGAGTGCATAATCGCGTTTTTGCATTGGTGCATCGAGTTGCCCTGTTGCATTACAGCTAATTATAATAATGATCAGCTATTTCAACCCGCACGTTTTCGCGAGAGCGAGATAACAGATATTAAATGAAACATTTGTGAAAATTAATATATATATTTTACATGGGCATGTGTACGCTGCAACAAACAGCTTGCTTCAAGAGTGCGTTGCAATTAATTGCAACGTTCAAAAACGTGTTTCATAACTGACTGAACGATAATTTGAAATAGTCAATTACACAATAATTGATTGCACATAAGAATATATTCGGAAGTAACAAAATATAAGCTGTCTGTGTAACAAAACGCACAGATGAAACGATATAAATCACATGTAAAATATGGTAGAAAAACGATAGAGAATTGGCAGTTTATGGAGGAAGACATTCACGGTCATAAAACGTTCTTATTAAACAACCAATCATTCGCAATATTGAACAATAAAATCTTAGATAAAAATCATATCATAAATTTGTAGATCACACAAATTTATGTTCGTAGCCATGTATTACGCAAATAAATCTTCTTTGTGGCGATAATAAATTTACTCACGATAGGTCTCATTATTTCGACAGGCACACAGTTAGTCCATTCAATATGTTTTTAAATAATAAAAATACGAAATAATTCATCATCTCGTAAAAAATAAAACAATTCGGTTTCGGCTTGGTCGAGTACCTCGTTAACCATAACAAGGGAGCTTGAAATTTTTGCTTAAATAATTAACGTTCCTGTTATGTATTGTTTGTGATATCAGACGAAAATGTTAGTCACCACCGCAAACTGTGGAAGCGAATAAGACCGGCGACGACGAGGACGATAGGAGGAAACACGAGACCCCCAGACTTACAAAGAGCATAGAATTCCGAGGTAAGAGGAGCGGTGTAAGAGGGACGCGAGAACGAAGGGAGCGAAGTGGTGAAGCGGAGTATAGGGAGGCAAAAGGGGCAAAAACCACCCTCAACCGAGCCTCGGTTTCTCCGTTTAAACCCCCTCGCGCGACGATATATCCTCATCCGCACGAATTTTCGCGCCACTCGGCTCGCTCTCTCTGGACTTTCGGCTGTATCGACCGGCCCTAAAACATCCCTCCCTTTCACTCTCCAACCTCGAACGACCGTCCGCGCCCCACCTATACCGCCTACGGGTCTGTTTCCACCTCCGTCCGCGAGCGACGGTCTCCCTTGCTCCTGGGGGACTGATCGACCGCGTTGCTTTCATCGTCCGAGGGTTTCCTCGAAGTACCAAAGCTTCCCTTCCTCCATCTCTCACTATCTCGCGCGTTCCATTTAAGCTCGCCCTTCATCTTAGGCCTCCTATATCGTAGTCCTCCTCGTAGAGAACGCAAACCCTCCTCCTGCTCCAAGCACGAGACAGCCAAGATATATATTTTCGTCGGCGGATTTATGCGGGGGAGGACCTTGCAAACGGAATATCACGTGCTGTAATATCGAATGTACAAACGCAGCCGCGTGGAATGCACAGAGGAGGATGACAAAGAGAGACATGCCAGGCGGTGACCCGCGTGCGTGTGCATTCCCATTTCGGACATAGCAAATTCTACCGCATTCGAACGCTGCATCTGCCTTTCGCGCGTGTATACATTCGCGTAACACGCGCACTGTACAAGATGACATGCTCATTCCCTGCTTACAATGAGACAACATGATCATCTTCTCACGATAAGATTTAAAGTAACAACCATAAAATAATGAGAAACTTAATTATCTCTTATAATTTGTCTATAATGAGGATAATATTATGTATATCAAATAGTAAGTTGTAAGAAACTAACCAATAGTAATTTTATTATTCTTTTCACATTCGACTGTAATACACTTTTAAGTTCATAATGTCAAATTATACTGAATTTGAATTATTTTTATAAATTATATATTTTTATAAATTACATCTATAAATCGCTTCTACTCAATAATAATAATAATAATAAACTTTATTGACGTGCCAAAAAATATAAGTTTACAGACATGGTACCTAATGTAATTTTAGAGCGGCATCCCAAAAGATGAGGCAAAGTTGTTTATATACATTTAAACCTTGATAAGGTTTTATAACAAAAATAAACAACTATATAACAGTGAATAACGAGTTTTGCTATTATAATACCACAATATAATGAAAAACAAAAGTATGAGAAAATGAAAGAAAAATAAGATATAAAGTACTAATATTATATTAAACGTAATAATATTATATTAAATGTAATAATATTATATTAAACATACTAATATTATATTAAAAATGAGAAGTTATGTAGAGAGAAGTTGCTGAATGTGAAAGTTAAATATGAAAGAACGAACATCATTAAATAATAATATTAAATAATAATTGAAATATTTTTAAAATATAACATAAAATAAGACAGACTGAAATTGGTTATACAATGAAGAGGAAAAGATAGAGATGATTAGAAACGTATAGAAACGAGACAAAAAAGAATGAAATTCCTTATTGAGATCAATATGTCATTAATTTGACTAAAACAATGAGGTTAAGCAAGAAAATGTATTAAGTTTAACTCAAATTATATACAATTTAGTTTGTTATTTATTAAATTCATATTCTCTAAAAAGTAAAATCTCACTCTTAAAAATTGACAATTGAGCCAATATTTTTTAACACTGGCTCAATTATTCCTTGTCACTTTTTAGAATTAGATTCCACTCTATAGATTTTGCAGAATACGTAAATATGAACGATGTTTACTTTGAGATTAATCACAGAAATGGATTGATTTAGATTTTGACACAGAAGTTAAATATAACAAAATGTTATTTTACTCAAGGGTTAGGTTACTATTGCCCTCTTGATCTAACAATATGGATACATTTCTTACGGCTTATGACTTACTACATCATATTACTCTCATTGTAGATAGCCCTTTAAGCCGCACACGAGATATCTTACTTCATCATCGAGTCGCTCGCGCGCAATAATTTGTCATCGCATGCGTATTCTTGAGGCTAATTTACGATGCGTTGGAATAGGAGAGAGAGAGAGAGAGAGAGAGAGAGAGTCGTCGCTGCACTCAGGGACTCGCCGAGATAAATTACTTTCGCACGCCTAGGTGTAACATATCGTCTACCTTACCAAGAGCGTTTCTTTCATCGTGACGCGCAAAGAGTTCCGCGACCCCTTGTGCGAAGCACAAGACAGAGTATGAGGAAAAGGAGTAAATCCGCGCAAAAGGTGACGTCGTATAGTAGCTGCGACATTCAGCGTAATGTACTTTCTCAACGTTGGGTCACAACGAACAAAAAGAGCAACGAAATGGAGAACGACTATCCAGCGCAAATGCACATACATACGCACACAAACATTTCGCCTCGAATCTCTGGCACGGCTTGTCGCCGCCTGTTGCTGTACACGGATTGCTTGCAGTGCGACATTTCCGTTAAGACGGTGATTTTGTTTCAACCGTTGCGCTGGAATCAATTGGAATCAATTGGTCACGAATGATCGAGAGACGGAGGGAACGCATGTTGAATAATTCCTCTTTTCTTATTGCTTACTCATCTATCGTTTCATGCGCGATTCTCGCTCGGTTTCTCCGTGAAAGTTCCGCTGGAATAATACACGGCGAGATATGTATTTTCAAGCAGTTAAGTTTTTCATTATCTGGTTAACTTACGATTTAGACTAACTTCATTTTACTTGATGATAATGCAAAAATTGTAATTTTCTAGCTGATTAATCACTAAACTAATTTTCTAGTGGTAACTTTAAGGTTCGGTTCTTCATTTGCTGGTTAACTTACGATTAGGCTTAATCTAATGGTAATGTAAAAATTGCACTTTTCTATCTAATGATTAATTACTAAGCTGGTAGTTTTGTAGTGAATAACTTTTAAAGCTATAAAATTTTCAGTAATTAATCTCTCATAGTTAGAAAAATATACTTATCACATTATGAAGTGAGGTAAAGTCTAAAGACCACAAGTTATGCCCGTTCCT
Source organism: Atta colombica (assembly GCF_001594045.1). NCBI lineage: Eukaryota > Metazoa > Arthropoda > Insecta > Hymenoptera > Formicidae > Atta > Atta colombica. Next base: position 4,706,380 of record NW_017259583.1, read on the forward strand.
ACCAATTTTAATCTCGGTTCAAATTTTTAAATCTTGAAAAGTTGATGATTGAGTTTTAAATCGAGATTAACATTAAACTGTGTTAGTAGAAACGGGCATTTAACGGATAACGAAAAACCGAGCCTAAAAGTTATTCACTACAAATCAATTTAGTGATAAATTATAGATAGAAAAATATAATTTTTATATTAACATCAGATTAAGCCTAATTACAGTTAACTAGCAAATAAAAAAATCGAGCATTAAAATGGAGGAGAAAACAATGCCGAATGCGAGTTTAAAACATGTCTTCGAAACTTTGGGTTTACTTAGATCAATAGTGGATTAAAGAGCTATTGCTTGGCCAGAGTACTCGCTCAAGACTCCTAAGCGCCTGCCTTGGGCAATTAATTTCCTAGCTATCTTAGCTCGAAGCGAAACTGTAAACTATTACTGCTTGAGCGTAAGAAAAAATAAACAGCCCGGTAATCACAAGGGTTAATCGCAGGCAAATTATGGAGGGGAAAGACGGAGCGGGAATAAATCGCAGCGTATCTCTTTCATCGAGATGCATCGAAAAAATATTTATTTAACTATTTTTATCCATGATGTTTCTGGTCATTATGGCCGGTCGATTGGACATTTTCCGCTAGATCGAACGAATGCGCCATTAAAACTATTAACGTATAATATATTAGGTGCAATGTAACGATCACTGTTCCGCGAAGTAATTCTCATGAAAAAAAAAAGATTGCATAACGCGCAATCTTCTTGGCGATTTTCTACGACGAAGATGAGTCTACAAGAATAAAGTGAGGAAAGTTTTTTTTTTATATCACATACTATTCTATCGCGACTGTTACGACAACGTCATTAACTTTCGCTGCATCAGAAAGCAAACTTGTAATTTACGTTAAAGCTAAAATATAACAAAGATAAATCTATAAGAATAAAATATAGGTCTTCTTTATCAATTAAGAGAAATAAATCTATTTTTTATCAAAGCAGATCTTGGTGCTTTATAGTGAATTTATATATATAATACATATCCAATTTTGCAAATAGTATGTCGAAATCTTTTTCGATTTTGAAACGCAATTATGAACAGAACTAGAGTAATATCATATTAAATTGCAATTTAATAATTTTTGATGCTGATAAGCATTTTAAAAGAATATTGAATTTAATGTTAATCTAAGCAGATCTTAAGAACTATAAATAACTATAAATATAAATAATTTAATTAATATAAAAACTATAAATAATTTAATTTATTAAAATACTACCTCAGCTGAAATTCAAACTCGGATATCTCATATTTCGTGCAGATGTCTTCACTATTATCGAGACTTTGGGCAGTAATTGTGTAATAAATATTATATTGAGAGAAATATCGTTCTTCAATGTCTTTTTTGTATACCACATTATATTTCTATCTATTCTATCACTATTATGGCAACATCATTAACTTTCGCCACATCGAAGAACAGACTTGTAATCCGCATATAGCTAAACGCCAAAGGCCATCAGTGGCTTCTTGCAACAGTGACTACCGACAACTCGGGTTTCTCAAAGCTCAACCGGACTCGCCGCCTCTCGACCGCGTTTATTTCGTTAATGAGGGAACGAATGGGCGGGTAGACTAATGAGGCCGTGCCTCACGACGCGCTGAATATCGACGAGGACGACAGAGATACGCGACAGCGAATAGATGGTGCAATGGGATATAGATACACGTGATCTGCTCCTAACTCTAACCCGCGATGTTTCCCTCTCTCGCAATGTCAGTCGGCCCTCGGTGAGTTACGAGGGCTTGGAAATGGACATCCATACCGGTCCCCTCGCTAACAGCACAGCCGCATAACGTGGCATTAACCGATGCGAGAATCACTCAGTGATCCTCGATAACACCGTACACGGTGCAATGATACGATTCGGGAAACATACGGAACGACGGACATATGGAACGATGGAACGGATAGCGATGCGTCAAAAATGGTCGATGTAGAAAGCCCTGGCAATTTCGATGTAGAAAGCCCTGGCAAAATCGTTCCAGCACATAAAACAACAAACAACGAGCTTGCTCGGCTAATTGTTTCTAAAGAAGCCAGTAAAGCTTAGAGATACTAAATACTGAAGTAACTCGTAATTTGATAGTATCCTTGACGCATAGATATCTTCAATCTCATTTTAAAACCAATCTTTAATACCGCAGTCGCGTAATGATGTAATTTATTAAAGCGTTCTTTAAACAATCAGCGTAAACAAGCCGAATATATTTACCTTCTTTAGATCCTTACTGGCATCGGCATCTTCAGCTTTTCGCTTCTCGGTAATTTTCGGCGCGGGAACCGCCACCGCTGCCTCTCGCAAGGGTTTCAAATCGACCTGTAACGGAATAAGTAAACCTCATTATTCCACTATTTTCTCTAGTCATATCAGACTGGCTAAAATAACACGTTGACATGACCTTAATTTTCTAAATCTTCGTCTTTATCTAACTATTGCGCAAGCTGAGACGGTTAAAGTAAATCTGCGATGAATTAACGGATCGTGGGATGTCCATCGGATACAATGGACACCGACAAGGCATCATCAACCATTGTGCATCCGGATGCTGTTGCCGTTGATGTTGCCGCAGGCGCAAGAGCGAGCACGCGGTAAAGGCATGGCATAGCATCGATTTATGGTAATTCGGTTAACTCGTCTCTATTTTACGCGCGCGTTTACGTTTCACATACTAATCCGGCGTTAATGGGACGAGTAAATACAGAGAGCAGTTCCCCCACGAGTCCCACGGTGAGCTTGATTTGGCGCTTGATATAATTCGACACCACTATGCATGGTCGGTTAATGACTATCCTTTCACATCGATTCGCGAAAGGGCGGGACGCATGGAAGGACAATTAATCGATTAGATATTTACATCAAATCTTGATCGATATCATGAATATTGATAATATGAGCTTCAGATTTCTCGAGATCCGTTCTAAACACAATATCGATGTAGATGTAAGCAACGCCTGGATTAGTAACCATCTCGCGTTTTCGTTTTAGCGTATATATAATTTAGTTTTCCTAATTAACTTAAACGATGAACGTGAAGTGTGCTCTTTTCAGCTCCATTTTCTTACGCTTCCTGCATTTAAAGCGAAACAAGACGAATACTCGGAGCTTAAAAGAAGAATGGAAGGACGGAGGAGGAACAAAAAGATTCAAGGTAATTGCAGAAAGTGCAGCTAAAACTAAAAGACTTATAGTGTACGTGGAGGAATTTTGAAATCTATGCCTCCAAATTTCTCCCGGCAATATAGATGCAGTTCAACTGAAGGTCAACACAATTACGCAATCGAGTGTCCCGCCATTTGCATAACGAGGAATTAACGGGATTACGTCGCGCGTTCTATTATCCGATAAGCCTGTCACCAAGAGAGATATCTGGATTATAGAGAAAAACTTTTACAATTCTAAATTGCAAATATGAGTCGGTAGAAAAAAAGAAAATAACAATGTTGAAATAGGATGGAAATGTATAAGCAAATTAAATCGTGACTCAAATGTTTCAAAAAAACATGGAATTTTTAATTTTAATTGACATTAACATTAATTGACGTTTAGTCCGTTTTACTTGTCTTCAAAAATTGTGCTTAAAATAAAGAGATAAAGATAATACATATTCGAATAATGGAAAAAGAGAAAGCATATGATTTTGAATGTAAAAGATACAATTGCACGAACAAACTTTCGTAAATTTGGACGTTATAGGCTCGATTAAACTAGATTAATTTTATGATTAATTTTATATAATTTTCATTTAATTTACTCTTTATCTGTTTCTAATTTTAGGATGCTTATCAGTATCAGACTATTAATCAGCATCAATATTATTAAATTGTAAATTATTGTAATTATTATTATTTTAAATATTATTACCTGTTAAAATTATGTTTCAAGATTAAAAATTAAATTCGGCACAGTTTGCATTAGATATGGTGGTACAAATTCACCAAAGACCCAGCTTCACTATTAGAGTTTTTATTTTCTTGTATATTCACATTACAATCTTAAAAGATACTTTATTTAATAAATAGTTGATTAAATCGAAATTAAAGTTAGTTTTATATTAGTGAAACCGAGTCACAGGAAATTAAAAGGATATTTTGCTGTGGTATTAGTGGTATCATGGTCCATCAAGTTCTGCGGCTTATTACGAAATTCGCTGTGAATGTGTGAATCGAGAGCGGTTTTACATCACACCAGCGTGCGGTCGACAAATGACGAGCGCACAAATCCGAATGACCGGTCGGACGAACTATGGTATGTCTGCATGGCCGACACATCGAATCGAAATCGAAAGACCGATCGGACACACGGGTGTTGTTCCGCAAACGTATCGGCACATTCAGTGCGAATGAGGCTTTAGGGTCGCTAGGGTCGCCCCTGACAACGCCCTTGCCTGCATTGCGGTAGCTCTTTCTCTGCACCCTGACAATTTCCTTCCACCATAACGCCCGAGGAAATGCCCTATGGAAAAGGAACAAGACTTATGTGTTTCTTGGCACAGTCTCTTTCTTAAATCGTGAACGATTAACTCAACTGGCGACGTGGGTCCATTAGATCCATATCAAATTTTATTCACAAGAAAATTTTGCTTGCAAGAAAAATTTTACTCACAAGAAAAAACCCATGGAAGTAACTCCCTGAGATTTTAGTGAGCTTTGAATATGTTGTTTTCTAGACAAAAATAAGACACAAGTATCTTTGTATAAGGGTCCAATCACACTGTTAGAAAGTATAATATTTTGAAGAAAATTTTTTCGAGTATCGTCGAAACTGTAAAAGAGGATAGAATAAAATGTTCTGAAAGGTTGAACGATTTAAAAAGTACTTTATAATTATAATTTTAAAAAAATTGTTTTAATAAAAAAATTTTATTTATAAAAAATAAAAATTGAAAAAGTTTTTTAATTATAATTATTAAATGTTTTTAAAACCATTCAACTTTTATTTCGAACATTTTTTTCTATCTCTTACAATTTCGACAATTTTCTTCAAAAAGGTATTGCAAACATAAAAGTACAATTGGACCTTAATAAAAAAATACGTTTACTTTTTTTCTAAAAAATAACATATTAATTAATTAATTAATTTAATTAATTTCAAAGCTCATCAAAATTGGAGAGAGACACTTCCATAAGTTTCCTTGTTAGTAGAAAATTTATTAACTGTAGGTACTTTAAATGAGGATTAATACAATGCTGATTACAATGCTTATTACATTAGTTTTGAAACAGGTAAATAAGGATCTAAACATTAAAAGATATAATAAAAGTGTTTTCAAGATTAATCAGTTCATTTTTTAACCTTTGAAAAATAATCTTTGAGTAATAAGAGATCCACGACATTAGAAGTGTGACATTTTTTCACGACTCCAGTTAAGGGTTAAAACGATTCGCAAAGTATCTCGCAAAGTGCGCAAAAAAATAACATGCCATCTCGCGTCGAAACGCGAACATTTCTGAGAGTAATTTATGTTTGTCTGTAAGTATCTCTCACGTTTTGCGCTTTGATTACGAAATTAGCTTGGGCCACGTCGCGGCTTGTCTCCCTTAAAATAGCCGAAAACGCAAACAAGACTCGAAAGATCCCATTTTCACGGTACGTGACTGCGTATATATATATATATA
>NW_017259583.1:4712145-4713284 GCF_001594045.1 Atta colombica
GATAGGTTGAAAAGTTTCTTCTATATGTACGAAACAAAAAAGAACGATGAGTAACTGCCCGACAGCCTCCCTTCCACTATGATCTGTAGTTCTGTAGAATGGTCCACTAATTCTCCATCACACTTTTAACAATTAGATCCCTCGTGAATATGTAATACCTATTAATTTGCTCTCAGGAAAATTTCGAGAGATTAACTGCGAAGGTATTTATCATGAAAAAAACTAATTGAGATGAAATTGATAAGAAGCACAAGTTATATAATAATGAAATGATGAGAAGTTTATATTATATGGCTGTATTTATCGACTTAAATCTTATAAAGAAGATAATTTCCGAGGTAAAGTGACCGACGCTGCGAACATCTCGTCATGCAGTATTTATGAATAAAATCCGGGAAGCGCACAGCGGCCGCAACAAAAGGGACGGAAGCGTCGCTTTTCTTCGGGAAAGCAGGACACCCATTGGGATTCATCCATCACCGGCGATATAATTGAGAAAGCAGATCGCCTGCATTCAAGATTTACATTTTCAGCACCGTCGCTGAAACTCAATTTATACATTTATCTGCGCGTCCCTCGGCTGGATGGACAAGCGAGGTAATACACTTCCGAGTCATTAACGGGAGTCTTACTTTGTGTCCTGCTGATGTTGTGAATTTTTTCATAAATTGTTCGGCTACACCGTTTCATCCAAATTGTCACGCTTATCAGCTTACATTTTGTGCGGTCTACAAGATGGAAATGCGTGATATTTTTGAAACCAAACTGATGTGACTCTATTAACGATGTTATCATGTATGACGTTAATCCGCGCGGGAATAACCACCTGGATATGTTTATATCCTAGTGGCGAAAAAATATGAATTATTGTAAAATATTATTTTGTATGAATATTGTATATATAATTGTATAATATATTTTCTGTCTTTTTTAATAACTATTTTTACAAACTTTTAAATATGCAATTCCATCGAAAATTCGCAATAAAAAGCTTTATTTTAATTAAAATCTTTATTTTTAAAAATATTGTTATATATACATATAAGTTACACTGAAAAAGTAAATTTTAATAAATATTTATTTGAATAGTTCTAAGTAAATATTTTATTACTAAATACTAAATAATGTAAACATATATT
>NW_017259583.1:4713352-4713616 GCF_001594045.1 Atta colombica
ATATTTATATACTGTAAATAAATATTTACTTATTACTATTCAAAGAAATATGTATTAAGATTTAATAATTTTTTCCAGTGTACTTAACGTGCTTATTCCATTTAATATTTGTTTGATTTCTTCTTTTTTCAAAAAGTTCTGATTAAACTCATAATATTTTCAAATACTACACTGAGAGAAAAATATGCTAATTATTTAATAAATATTTGTTTAAATAGTTAGTTTTGAATATCTACTAAAAAAAAAAAAAAAAAAAAAAAAAAG
>NW_017259583.1:4713646-4719119 GCF_001594045.1 Atta colombica
AAAAAAAAAAAGGTAAACATATATTTATTTAGTACAAAAACCATTAATTAGACCAAACTATGAATTATTATTTTTTTTATTTAGCAAATATTTACTTTTCCTAAATGAATGTTATAGTACAATATTATTCAAGTAATTATTTATTAAAATTTAATACATTTTTCTCTCAGTATAATAGAACGAAAAAATCAATAATATACATATGTAATTAATGATAATAATGATTTTAATTACATAAAAATGCTTCAAGTAATCGCTTATATAAAAAAATCAGGTAACTAACTACTCTCATGTTAAATGAGAGATACATAAATATATACAATGATAAATGTTTCATCATGTAAAACGTCTATTCAATCTTATATTTTCAGAAGATTCTCCAAAAATTCAAAAAAAGTTAATAGACAATCAGAAAAAATAATAGCAATCTTGTATGTAACAAATAAAGATGATAAGTGTTTTTTTTAGCGATGTGACCGCGTTCTTTTATCATATCCTCGATTGAAGCCGTCAACTTATTAGAGATTTTTCTTTCACCTTCTTGACCGAGCGCAATTTGTCTCAATAATTAAATAAATAGAGCCTTATCGATATTTAATTGCAATCGCTGGTCGCGTGTAACGTTTAGTGCTGGTTCGTTAGTGTTTATACGTTTATTATCGATATATAACGTAATTCTCAGATTGACGTTTCCGGCATTCAATGATGAAGAACACGGAATTAGGAAATGAACTTGGGGGCCGGCACTCTCCAGTATGATTGAACAGTATTATTATTATTAAGTCGATTATCACGGCAATGGATCATTTCATTAGCAGCATAAGTACGTCCTTCGTTACTGCCTTCATGAATATTTCAAGGTATGCATGACTAGCTTAACGATTCCTGACGATAATAACTCATATAGTCGCTGATTGATTCAATACTTCAAAGAATTAGCGATTAAAATTACGCGTTAATTATAGATATGGAGAGATGAAAAGAGAAATATTAGCTGCTCCAGCGACCACGGGATGTCACATGAAAAGGGCTCGAAAACCCAATATTTCTATGGTTATTCGATCGGCATAAAAAAAAAAAGTTGTCAGATATCATAGAGCTGTGTTAATTAATAGTCGCCCCGAGTAAAACGGCCATCCCATCGGCAACGGTAGCAATAATAGTCACTGACAGCGACAACAATTTATCATTTACTGCGCGTTGCATCATAACGGGTAGTCGTTAATCTTTATCACAAAGGAACTCGAACACTATAGATACATAACAATAATATTAATGGGGTATAAATATTAATATCGAGGTATATCGATGAGAAAATGTTCACGGAACTGCGCCGTGCAAAGAAAAATATGTAGGACTAAGGCAAGCATGTGTTAAAAGCCAAGCATTCCTTCGCTACGAATAGCTGAAATATTTATGTAAACGAAAAAGAATCGCATGCATAAACGGAGACAAACGCGTGGCGCATTCACGATTGAGATACCTGTACAATATTCGGATTTCCTACTCGTATCCTTGTATCCATCTTATTCTTGTTATTCACTGAATGTTAATGCCTCAAATGTCTTTTCGGTATGTTATACATTGAGAGAAAAAATTTTACTAAATTTAACTAAATTTTAATAAATTAAAATTTCATTTCTACGATAACGATTTTTTTAAAATAAATTTAACTAAATTTTAATAAATATTTATTTGAATAATACTACAGGGTTGTCACAAAATCCTTATCCTAAAATTCCATAACTTTTTCCTAATTTCCAAACAAAATCTCATGATTTTTCCTGACTTCAATAATATTTAAACTTTTTTTGTATTTTCGATCTAATTTGCAAATCATTAAATATTTGTTAAGAGAATTTAACACAGCAATTTAAATTATTATTAATGTTGTTGGCACTGGTTGCATTTTCTATTGTTAAGTTAATAGAATTCTAAACTGTGTTGGTGTGATGTACATATAATAAATTTCTTTAAAGCCAAGAATTTTAATTTTTCAGAAAATTTTGCAAAATTCCCTAACTTTTTCTTGATTTTCTTAATCATTTTTAATTTCTTTAACAATTCTCTGACTTTTCTAATTTTCAGAAGCAAATCTACTAGCTGAATATTTATTAATAAGAAACACACACACACACACACACACACACACACACACACACATATATATATTTAAAACAAGAATAATTAATTTAGCTGTCACTTTTTACTACTATATTTAGTAAATATTTATTTATCCTAACTGTAAACTGTTAGTACTATTTGAACAAATGTACGAAAAGAACAATTTTGTTAAAATATCTAAAAGTTTAAGTAAATATAATTTTGAAAATAATTTTATTGGATCATTAAAATAATTATGTAGGATGTTCAAGATGATTGTAAAATGTTATTTAAAACTTCTTACAACATTACTCATCACGACTTCTATGTATTTATTTTGATTTGTTTCTAACTAAATTTTTAGATACTGCAGCAAAATTGATCCTTCCGCATTTATTAAAATTTAGAATATTTTTTTAGAGAGAGAGAGAGAGAGAGAGAGAGAGAGAGAGAGAGAGTATTCAATTTTTTAAATATATTTCCAATACTTTTTCCAATATTTATAACTTTTTTTATTATTAAAGGTTCATACACTTGCCTGATATGTTCTTTAATGTTTGACATTTCGATTAAAAAAAAATTTTACAATCTTTCATAAAAGTTATAAATAAATTAGATTAAATATACCAACAGTGTGTTGTTCCCGTAATGAGATGTTTAAACAAAGATAAAAATGACACAGGGGCCATTCTTCTCTCGGATAGAGAATCCAAACACACCCTAGGCAAAATGCCGAGTCGAAGGGCACGATCGCGTGTCAACGATGAGCGTTATCGTAGAAACGAATTTATATCCGCGCGCGTGTAATTCGCAGAATAGCAATTACGGAAATATTCCCGGGCGTACAGTAGCATAAGATTAAATACAAGAAACGGCGCGTGGAGAAAAGACGCGGTAATGCGGTTGTCTTCACGCCTGCCTTATTCAAATCCGAGAGTAATTCGAAGTAAAGCGAGCGTAGGAAACGCGATGGAGGCGTTATGGAAGCGTTAGTCGCGACTTCGTTAAGCTTGGGATGCCTCATTTCCTAATGGACGCGACGTGAAGCCGGGCCTCGCCCCTTTCTCTCTCCTTTCGTCTCTCCACTTTATTTTCTCCGCCAAGCCCTCATGTTTCTCGACTCTCTTTCTTTCTATTTCTCTTTCTCTCAAGTCAATAGTTAAATATCACCGACGAGCGGTGCGCGCGACGCGCGCGAAAGGGCGAAAAGCGAGAGCTTTGTTAAAGCTTCAACTCCCGATAGGCGCATATCCGTACGTTTTCAACGTGCTAGACGATTAGACCAGTAAAAACTTTTCACGAAGATTATTCACGGGGTGTTACGTTTCATCTACGGATTCTTTGATCAATTTGGAGCTGACTAGCATGCGCCATAACAAGAAAACGTCGACGAATGGAACGATTATTAGACTTCGCAAGTGCAAATACCTTATTCTTCATTTAATTTCCGTTGATCAAAGAATTCCGAATTGATCAAAGAACCCATGGATAAACGCATATTCGTTGGATCCAAGAAATCCTGTATTATATTGCCGTCAATGTACAAGCGAAGCAAAAATACGAGCCATAATTTCAACGTAAAGACCATTCTATCGTAGGACTTCTCTTTATTGCTAAAATATAACATCGCTATAAATTATTCTGTAATAAGGGAGGACTATAAACGTGTACTATATTGCTATGCGAAAATTCCTTCGTTGTAACTACGAACTTGCAATTTGTCTAGCGGCACGCAACCACTCTCCTCGTTGTAGTTCATCGAATTGTCGTCGCAGCGATTACAATCTTCCAAGACCAACTACTGCTGTTTGATTAAGCTCGTATAATTTACCGTGAAAGCTGCGGTTTGAAAGCTGCAGCATATACGAACGAAAATTGCATGAACAGTGCGCAACGCTCGAGCGCGAATGCACATTATCCTTTTCGAACGACATATATAGATGCACCCAAGTTTTGATCATCACCGTGATATTTTGTCACGTAAAATGTCTTTGAAGTGCAAAATTAACGCTTCGACGCCTGACAAAGCGAGACAGTCTTTCGTTGCAAGATATAATTAATTAATATCTCTCGCCAACGCAATTGGAAAATTTCTGTTAAATTTAACACATGTGTTCCAATACGTATTTTTATGTTAATTTAATATAAGATGAATGTGTCAAAAAGTGACACAAATATTATATAAAAATTTAACAAAAAAAAACACAATTTGTCAAGCAATCATATTCCTTCATTAAAATTAACATTAAGAATGTATTAAATTAATGTATTTCATTTATTTGTTCCATTAGAATTTACATTTTAAATCACATTATTTTTGTTATTTATTAATTATTCATAAACTGTGTTATTTTAACGTTAAGAAATATTAAATATCAATTTAACATAAAATATTCAAGTAACATAATCACATTGTATTAAATTAACATTCTATGTATTAAAAATTAATGTATTAAAAATTCAACACAAAATTTTAACAAAGACTAAGTGGGCCGTTTTTAACACAAATACAAAATGTTTTTTTACTGTGTAGGAAACCATTTAAAACAGATTTTTGTGAAACACGACGTTAAAATAAAAACCTTATTAATTTCATGAAAATAATAAAACGTTATCTTATATTTTGACAATATTTAATCAACCTTGGTTGGCTTCTAAAGCAAACATCTTCTTTCAACATTTCCCGAAATGGCGTTGAAACTAGTTCACACAACTGAGACTGACAAAGTAATGTCGTTTACTGCAAGATACGCGGACACTATTTACCCGTGATATAAGTCTTCAGGATAGTGTGACCTTTCGCGAATGGCTACCGTCATCCCGTAAAACTGTTTTATCAATACGAAAAGTATGGTGGTGTTGAGAGAAGTAAAAAAAAAGGTCGATACCTCGCGCATTGTTCTTCACTGTCTTCGCCGTTCCATCGTATATGCTGACAAAACGTAATTTGCAAGTCAGTGCTAATTTATTTTTACTGCAAACGGAGACTTTCAGCGAAATTTCACCGGTGAAAACTGGGTGTTGACGTTATCGCGGGGACACGTCGTTTCGCACAAATTGCGAAGTTTTGGTGCGCATTGAATTCGCGGAGATGCGCTCTCACGAAGTGGTAAACTAAACACCTCAAAGCGACATAATCACTGCGCTTCACGATTAGCGAAGTACACCGCGAGGAGGAATACGGAGGAAATATGGGAATATGGAATTCAAATCGAGTTGACATGTTGCGCTATATATACGGATATAGAATGACGGAAACTTTCTCAACATGATCAATAAGTTAAATCGCGATCAGTCATGAAACTACGAATATGGGCGCATATGTCCCTAATGGGATTTCTTCAGCAATACATATATATATATATATATA
>NW_017259583.1:4719219-4724706 GCF_001594045.1 Atta colombica
AAGCATAGCATTGGCATTCACGTAGAATCGAGGATGTGGCTTCGAATTATTGATTAAGGAAGTATTCGCAAATATATTGTTAGAAACATTGCCAATTCCTGGCTTAGCCATATCTCGCATAAAATATGCACAAACAAAACGCGTTGACAGTATAACGCTCGGATATTATAAATATTTTACAAACAGCTGAACGATCCTCTCGTCGAGTAGCTTTTGGAGAATCGTCCAGCTGCATAAAGTACGTCGATATTATAGTCGTGTTGCATCAAGATGAAACGCGAAGAGTAAAGAGGATATAAGATTTTCATATCTAACTTATTCAATCGCTTGCTTCTTCCAAAGATGTGGATAGAAGATTTCTTGCAAAGACAAAATTTTCAGTTTTACATTAAGCTAAAAAACAATATATAAATCTGTTTATCTCTAAATGTATTCTGGAAATTTGAAATGTCTATCCTAGAAACTTTATGCATTTTTTTTAACTGTATAATTATTAACTTCTGCCAAGTAACTGAGAAGTAAAACTACTTAGGATCTCAATCAAGATGTAACGCTTTACTTGCAGTTATCACGCACAAAAGATGCTCAAAATCTGAACTTATTTGTTGAACAAAAAACAAGATAAATGGATTAAAAGAGAGAACAATGATTTAAATAATAATAAATTATTAATATTTTAATAATAATTTATTAATATTTGATTAATACTACTTTAATTATTTAATAACAATTTATTAATATTAAACTGAACAAGTGTCTACGCAAATTACACATAGATATTCTTAAAGCTTCAGAGAACAGCTTCAAAGAGAGCTATTAAAACTCTATCAAGTTTTGTCCATTTTCTATGCAGTATAATTAATGAGAATACAATAATATTAATTGGATCTAAAAAAAAACTGTATACATTTCTACCAGCAATATATCTAATGCTTTATATCTAAAATCCTGCGTCTAAAATTATTTCTTCTTACGGAGAATTAACATTACCATCTGGCAATATTTAAACGTCTATCGATCTCGGTCTAACAGTGAACACATATCAGTGCTCGTACGCGCCCCGGATCGAACAAGATGTTAAACTTCGCGTGTCTTCGAGCAATCAGATGTTTCCACTTCAATGCGAGTTGGCGATATGTGAGAAAGTTTACTGTAACCGCACAAACTATTACGGTAGAAATCGTTTGTCCTTCGAAGAGAAGTGATAGAGGAAAGAAGCATTCTCGCACGGATGCAACGCACAAATCATTATAGGATAAAAAATTCAGAGGCACTAGTACGGAGAAATTTAAATACGAAACACACGCCGGGTGAGTAACCGCGGGTTTTAATTAAATTACACAGGGATGGAAAAAAGGAGCGATGTGACGCGGCGTAATAAATGCCCGACACGCAACGTTCTGATCAGTAACACACCCTTCTCTCGAAACTATATCGTGTATCCTCCAATGCATAATAAAATACCTAAGAAAAGAAAGTTACGGACATTGGCGTACAATTTTTTTCGACACGGGTAAACTTGTCGAGAGAAAAAAAAATGACACGGTCCCTCCCAATACGAGACGACAAGTAGTTCTCAAATATTGGCCGTGATGACACAAGCGCAAAAAACCGGCAGGAATAGCAACAAGGTTAATTGAAATGCGAATAACGAGAAAAAATGGCACGAACCGGAGCTGGAAGGGAGAACGGAACGAACGGGCGGCACGCGATGTCCTTTTGATCGGTCTCTGCACTCAAACTCTCTTTACAAGCCCCTCGTCTCTGTGAGAAAGACAAAAGGAGTGAAAGAGAAAGAGAGAGAGAAGAGAGAGAAGGAAATAATAAAGAGGGGTTGGATTTGCGTGTCAATATCACGTATATTCCGCGGCACGTACGATTTGTACACGTAGAACTGTTTTAGACACCAGTGGCGTATCCAAAAGCCGAATTAAAGTGGTGCAGCGTCGTAGAAAATATTAATTATGCACCCTTTTGAACTTCTAGATGGCAATTTTGACACGTGTAAGATAAGAGTGCATGCTCTTGATTTCGGTTTACGTTCACTCGTGATTTGCAACTAGAATACTACAAGAACAGTCAGTTCTTTAAATGGATGTTCATTTCTGAATGATTAAAGTAAAAAATGATTAATATGCAACATATTAAGCCGCAATTCGGAAAAAATATAAGTATTCTTATTTATAATGGGGTTATATTCTGAGACTTCGATCGTAAGTCGAACAGTAATCATATAATATTAAATCTATTGATTTTCTTTCTCTATTACTAATATTTGTATTATTAGTTATTATGGATAAGATTATGTGAAAAAGTAAGTTAATCCTTACAAGAGAATGTGTCACAAAAAAATGATAAAAAACCAATGTTATCAGTCGAAAGATCATGTTTGAAATGAATAGCTTAAGAAAAATGTTTCAAAAAAAAGTTGTGGGGTTCGAAGAGGATCATCAGATGAGCTACTTGGATTTTAAATCCAGGGACTTACTCGCCTACTTGGATAAGACCCTGGATCCAAAATCTAAGTAGCTCATCTGGTGGTTTTCTTCAAATCCCACAATTTTTATTTGAAACATTTTTTTGAAAAATGCACTGTTCTCGAAATATTTTATGTCTAAGTTAAAATGGGCCAAATATGTTTCGGTACCAAATCAGGTACAGAATCCATAGGATCTCAAGATTTGACTATCTAGAATGTCTATTTCAAACATGATTTTTCGACCGATAACGTTATTACTTTTGCAATGTAAACAGTTCTTTATTACATATGAGTTCGTGACCCATAGTAGTTTTCATCACCTGTACATGTATACAAAAATTATTATGATTCTTATACATACTTTAATCATCTTGAGAAAATATTTGTAAGATTGTGTATTTAAAAAAATTGTATTGTATTATATATAAATTGTATTGTATATAAATATTACAATATAACAAATTGATTCTTAATATTTCAAAGAAATGTGCAGAACACGAACGATCCAATCAAAATTAATGCCCGTTTCTAATGTAGATTAATTTTCATCCTGGTTTAATTTATTTTTCATCTTTTTCTAGCGCATATTAATATATCGGTAAGTGTAAAAATAAATCAAAGTAATCATAAGTAATTATAAGTAGAAGGATATTCCTATATATGTGGTTGAAATGATGTGCAATAATGCAGGTTGCAAGAAACTCAGGATATTTTTATTAGGCGTTAAGAAACATTTTCGCAATAAATTATGCTTCGTCACCCGTGCTATATATAATATCTCGTTCGACGAGCGTAGGACTCATAAAGTGCATTTAGAAATAAATATAATATCGCGCAATACCCGGAGATGCATATTCGTAACATCTTTTCCTACATCAGCTGCTGAAATATCACGTCGACGTCGGAATAATTTCCCATTTCTGCATGTCCCTTGAGCTCTTATTTTTAACAAAACTCGCCGCAACGGCGTCCCTTCACATTTCCTCGACTTTCCATTCCGCGTAGAACGTATTTCTCGCATTCGCTATGCGGCGCTGCCTCGCCGCTCGATCTTGCTTTCCCAAGAGCAATAGGACAAGGCACGCTTGTACGACGAATGAAAAGCCGGGAGTACGGAATAAAAGCATAAATAGAATTCTTTTATAGATGAAGAACGCAACTTGCACCGTTATTATAATATAAACTTACGAAACTGTTCACGAGACCTAATTACTTTCATGGGGATCTCGGGTAAATTTCATGATTAACTAACGCTATTGAAATTAATTGTAATATAATTAATAGTATCTAATTAACTTAATTCTCAAGTAATTAATATCGCCATTTTTTTCCCCTTAATTCCACATAACAAAATCCATATCATGTAAATAATTCTTTTTCGTATTACAGTTAAGAGATCTCTCGGGAATCTCGCGCCCATCTATCGACGTCGTGTCTGTATAAGCAATCGGGGTGAAGGGTGCGTTTCAACCCTCCCGATAGCTACTTGTAACGTGACGGGCTGCGATGCATCGGTGTGCACTCAACGTCGACGGTTCGCTCCCGTGGATGTACCAGGAGTGAAACGCCGGTGCATTAATTAACGTCGTCAGTAGGTATGCACCGACGTTAACCGCCGTGCACTCAGAATAACGAGGACAGCGAGAAAGGACGGGAGCGCTTGTTCCTGTGTGTCGGACTTTCCCGGAATCGATCGAAGTTCTGCGGTCAAGTAATATGCATTTAATTCAATACCTCGAAGTTAGTTACGACGATCAATCACCCGGTTAGTGCTCCTGCGAACAGAAGGGAAACGGGGGATGCCGAAATCGCTTCCAAATCCGCGATTGCTCGCCCGTCAAACTTTTGCGATAAAAAAAGAAAAGAGAGCGTAGAAAGGAATCTATTAACGGAAATGCCGGAAGCTTAGTAGTGTAAGCTCAATGTTAAATTCCAGCCTCTCTTCTCAGGTACGTATCTCTCATCTCACGCTCCTCATTTGTTTCCCTCCGGCACCTTCTCATCCCGCAGATGCACGCGGGAACGAGACGCTTTAATTAATTTCCCCGTTCTGGTGCAAAGTGGCGGTTTGCACGCACGGGAACACGTTTCAGTGAGCGAAACGAGAGATGCTGACATTTTTATTCAGATAAAAAGACGAAGGAGGAGAAGATGGATGAGGAAAAGAGAGAAGGTGGATAGTGAATATGCGAAAATCGGAGATTGGCGGCGAACGGCAAACGGTGATAGAAAAAGAAAAAAAATAGAAAAGGAGAGGAAAAAGTTGAAGATACCGGTAATTAAAAACTTTCTAACTAACTAATACCAGTTCACCACATGTTCCAGTCACGAGTGCCCTTGCCATTTTTCGAGGATATCGACTGATTTGTCGAACGACCAGTGCTTCACGAGCGCTAGAAAACTGTACGAATGTATATATACTAATTGGGCCAACCATTCCGCGTACGCTCCCGATGTGAATTATGCGGTATCTCCTTCCTTCAGGACTGCGGTATTTTAATAAAAAAAAAAAAGAGAGAGAGAGAGAGAGAGAAAAAAAAGATTAGGCGTTGTGCGCCTTTGCGAAATTAGTTGCATCGTTCGTGTTCGCAAAAGGGAATCAAGGCATCGAACGTCGTATTTTTAAGCAACCTGGAAACTACTGTCGTGCTCGTCATTAGGCGTAATGAACGTTTAATTATAACGGAAAATTATGTGAGTCTGGACGAGCGTATCGTTCTTCGTGGTTATTATCTTGCCCCGCGTTCCGCATATTCATCCCGTAGACAGGAAGAAGAATTACGCGCAGGCACGCATCATATGCTCCATATCTTCACGTGCCCTGCGCGCGATGTGTATTAGTCACGTCTCCTCGGTGCACAATTGCAGTCGTTGGGGAATTTTTTTTCACCCTGTCCTCATTTTCGCGAATAACAGACTCGCGAACACGACGTCCGTGACTTATCGTTCTTGCTCTCTCTCTCTCTCTCTCTCTCTCTCTCTCTCTCTCTCTCTCTCTCTCTCTCTCT
>NW_017259583.1:4724806-4739426 GCF_001594045.1 Atta colombica
TAATGCGAGAGACTAAATTTTATTTTGTCGACAGGTCTCTCTTTCTCTCTCGCATTGCTCGAATCGAGAAGAGATTCACTCTTCGATGCAGTAACAATGGTGGAATCATTCAAATGGAAATAATCTCACGTGTCGCTTAAACCTCCATGTTCACAAGATTTCCATTATTCCACTGGATGGATTAATTTTCTCGATATATAGATACTACTGAGTGAGCTTTCTTTATCCCGCTGCAATCCGATTCCGATTTTGCTGTAATTGTAGCGAGCTCTTTAACATTGAGAAAACACTAATATTATTGAAACAATATAAGCCCTACCGCGTAGCAATCGTAGTTAAGCCTCACAAGTTTCACAGCTTCGGGAACTTCATTATGCATCGTCTGACTGAAGTTTTAATAGCTGTTACTACTTTGCTACGTTTGCTGTAATTTAGCAGGTTTATTGTTCCGTTCCATAAAGTAGCATACTTAAGTACTACCATTGCGCACATTCCGTAATTAAACCTGCGGCGGTTTGTACTAATTAAAAACTTTCGGCGTACGGCCTCACTCGTATCGCAAATTGTTTTTCGAACTGTTCATTCGCACGTGACGTAAAGTTTCTAGGTTTAGCGGTTTAGTCCATGATTTAAAGAGAATGTTTTTCTGAATTTCGAAGTGCAAAAAACGCATCGTTATCATACTAGTTCTTTTATATCCGAGAAACAATTATCCGCTGAAACGGATTTAAGAGCTCGTGATGTGCGTGTTTAATTCTTTCTCTTTTCTCGTTTTTGCGTACTACAGCTACAGGTGCATAATTCGCGATGCAACGTTTCTAACACCTCACATTCCCGGTCTCTGCTTTCGTTTTTTTTTTTATCGTCGGTACGACGACAATGCATCTCGAAGAGCAAAGCAACGAGTTTTAAGATGGCGTGAAAGAATGTCTCCGATTCGCGCAAGACTCGCGTCGAGTATATTTTTTCGCGTGATATCCACAAAATGCCGCGGTCGACTCGCTTCTTTCCCGAAACTACAGAGTACTTGATAATGCACTTGGAAGGTAAACTCGTCCGAACTCGAAGAGTCACAAAGTTGTAAGGGTGTTTTCCATGTATACAAGTACATACGGGATGTATCTCGATAGAATCATTGAAATATATTTCGAAAGAATTGAAAAGAAGATCCACACACGTGTATCACATCGACTTTTGCGAGGCTGCTTTTTCCAGAAAGAATCTTCAGTAAACAAATCTTATTTCGCATTTTCCATTTGTTTTTTCACGAAACATGGCGATCCTTTAATTGTGTAAATCCTTAAATAAGAGATTACACATCGTTTACAACTTCTGATTAGTCATATTTTTCAGAATTTTCAGCTTAAGATAGAATGAAATAAATGCATTAGATAGAATGAAATACATGAGTACCTCTATCTATCTTATGCACAATCAATCTCATTCTATCTTAAGCAGGTCTTGAAAAATATGATGAACCAAACATATAGTGTTCAATCTTTTACTTGAGGACCTCTAGCGTCGCATTTCTTTGGACACCTTGTGTACATGAAGTCAAGTATTATGCTGATATTGTATCGACATGACTGCATTAATCGATCTTAAAGTAAACGCGAACAAAGTTTGGATTATACATCACGGAGGTGGTTTCGATCGACTTCATTAAGAATTTCGTGAGCTCGGCCGTGAGAAACGGGCCGTGGCTGGGCCGCTCCCGAAACGCTCGCGATAATATTACAGGATAAAACGATAAGCAATTGCGCCATCATAGATTAGTAGACCGTGGTTTTTCGTGATGCATGAATTTTCACAGGAAAGACACGAGATGGCGATAATTACGATTGTAAATATCTCACAACGTTTCGCGCTTGAGGTCGACGACATGAAAATCTCAGAAAGTAATACAAGGCAGCCTTAAACGTACGTTAGAACGAGCCTAGAAGGATCTTACAAAGAAAAATAATCTCGTTGATGCGTTCATAATCCAGAACAAAATAATTCAGAGATTACTGATCTTTTCTGCAATTTCTCTTAAACGCGGGTAAAAAAAATAAGTAATTGTAAAACGCCAAGACTGTAATATAATATTCCTTTGAGTCGGAATCCGTCGGAAATAAAAGCAAACCGTTCATTCACATTTTCGTGCTACAAAGGGTGGATGGACTAATCCATTCTGTATTGTAATGAAAAATTGAAGTTATAAAAGTACCGCGCGTAAAATGGAAGATTCGCGAATTTCTACCGTAGTGCCTAACTTTAATTCAAACCGTACTTAAATCTCCATTGAGCTCAATTGTGAACTGCGGAAGATTAGGGCGGAGCAAGAGGTACTAAATTCTAACTACGCGAACTATCTGGGAATAAAATGAGAAAATGTGAGTTGAAACGAGGAGTAGTTTACGCACAGTGATCGATCGACAAGAGGCTTTTGAGCAGTTTGCTTTGACAAACAGTAGAAATCTTTATAAGATGTTTTCAAACAAGTATATTCCTTGAAAACATAAGTGATTTAGAAAAATATCTGGAACATAATATTTCGTTATATTTTTTTAAACAACTGTTAAGAAAAAGAATATCAGATGTGTAGTCTTTACATACATAAGTGGCTAGAATTTATACTTTCCGTTTATGTGTATAACATTTATAAAAATAAATGTTATACACATATAAAACAGTTCAATAAGATCCATATATTCAGCAATATAATTTTATAGTTTAAATAACAATTTTCTTATTTTATCTTAATTTTTTTTTTCAAAAAAACATGTCTACTTTTTATTGAAATAATTTTTGATCCAGGTTCTAAATTGCCTTCAAACTTTTTGTATTATTTCAAATACAAATTTTTGAAATTTGTAATTTTTTCATAATTTTTTATTTTATTAGAAAATATATGTAATACACCATTAAGTACATTATTATTTAATCGCAGAATGCAATAATCGATAATATAGGTTTATATAGATTTTTATTGTTTGAAGAAGAATAATAGTTTCTCATAGATTTTAATGCGCTGAATTCGTAAGTAAACATCATGTTTTATCATCTCAGGTTTTGAAAAAAATTGAAACGCCTGAAAAATCTTTGACAATTCGTAATTGATGAACCAGATGCGCGAGAGAATTTCGAAGGAGCTTGTAAATTAATGAAAAAAAGTAGACTAGCTGGTTCCAGCAAAGTTAATTATTAGTATATAATTAATTTGCTAAACGAGTTCAACATCTACAACTAAGAAGATTTAATAAAGAAATAGTCTGTAAACATTTATCAGTATGCTAATTTAGCTAATTCTTTATTACAAAATTGTTAATGTAACAAGTTTCCTTCATCTAATCAGCAAAAGTACGCATCTTAGCTAGCATGTTTTGTTAAAATTTTTTATTTATATATTAAATTGATTTTCATAAAAAGTTATCTTGCTGCATTAATAAATTTGTTCTACTATTATAATAAATATGATTATCTATAATCGCTGATTTTATTCAGCTTATATAATATACAATTTTGTTACTTTAACATAGAAAACTGCAGATTTTCATCTATTCATATATTACGGCTTTAGATTTGCTGAATCAGTGAAATTTTTACAAATCTTTTTATTTTTTTTGCGAATGCTTCAATTCACTACATTTGCATTGTATTTTAATATAAAAATAGCGAATCTTTTACAGCCGAACGAGAAATGAATGGAGAATGTAATCGCATAGCGTCAAATACATCGATTGCTCCGATTGTAATTTCCCGTATTTAAAATTTGCAGTTACTTCATATTTAGTAAAAAAATTGTACAATACATGCAACTTACATACTTTTTCGTCGTTCTATAATAGAAAGTCGTTCTATAATAGAACTATAAAGTCAGTTTTTTTAGAAAACAGTTATTTCAAAAATTGTTTAAACAAATAAAAAAATATTTTCTTCAGGCCTATATATTAAATCCATTACTAAAGTTTTTACTATTTGGTATTTCGCACTAGGACTGTATGAGGTAGTTGTTTTACTTGACACTGTGCGACTCACCTCTAAAAACAAAAACAAATGCGCCAGGCAGAGGTTCGATGCCGGCTATAAAAGATTCAATGGTTTGAAAGTACAATGTTCAAGCATTAATTTGAGCTCTTTTCGAAATGTTTCGCACATCGGATCAGCCAATGAATTTTCTAAAATAGTAAAAAACGCGTTTTTCAGATACTCATTTTTCTCAAAAGTATAACGTGATAAAATAATTTCATTTACGAATTTGGATTCAGCGCATTAAAAATTATGGAAAATTACTCTTCTTTTCCAAACAGCACAAAAAAATCAGATTTTGCAAACCTGTGTAATCTCTATTCAACAAAATATTTTATCTCAAACTTGAAATATTGTATATATAAGCATAAAACACCACATTTTTAATATAAATTATATCTATAATTTTTAAATTAACATAATTACCAGATATCAATACCAGATATCAATTCATAAGATTTCATAGCACAGTCGCGGATCTAACTTCGCTCGACTTTCGTTGTCAGCGATTTTGCATAAAACGAAGCGACTGTTACGCGAGGTATGCGCCGTGAAAGCTTTTGCGCACATCTCGCTGGGAAAATTCTAAATTGGCTTTCGCGCGCGAGAAACGGAGCAGTGCTGGGACTGTGTGAGGCAGCGGCGATAAAAAGTACGACTGCTTAGACATGGAATACGTGCCGCGACGGTGGAAAATAAAATTCACAAGAAAGACTGAATTTACATTGTTTATTCAACTGTAAGTGAATTAGATCCTGTTTTTTTTTTTTTTTTTTTCGTTGCTACCGTCCGTCTGCTCCTCTTACTCGTTTGTGAGAGCATCTAGTAGCTAATATCCGGTGCGTTTCTTTGTTCGGCCACGCTTAATTTCCTCTGTTTGTCTGCGGTTTGCTAGTCAACATAGAACACGATTGTGAACTCGCTCGATTCTATCGCCAGATTTCCGACTGAGAGGAAAACAGAGAATTGGAAGCAATCTGTCATATGTCAAGAGAATGCTTGATATAGAAGAGTATCTTATTTTACATTAATTAATCTTTAACAAATTTCATATTTTTTTATAATATTATCTTGTACATTGTTGAATTTATAATGTCAAATTATAACCCAATTTAAGTTATTTTTAATACTTTCTATACACTATTACATATTAAAGAATAGTAACACAATCTCTTAAGTTAAATAACGTTTTGTTATTTTTAACTTTAATGTGTCAAAATGTAAATTAATCCATTTCTATGTTTATTTTCAAAGTAAACAATATTCATATTAATGCATTTAACAAATAATAAATTAAATTTCAGTCAAAAGTTAAAAATAGTAGTAATCGCGTAGTAATACCAACCACGCAAAAATAACCCTTGAGTTTGTTCGCTCTTTTTCTTGAAGAAATAGAGGGTGGAAAGGACGAGACGTACGCACAAAACAGGATCAATAAGAGGGCCTGTTGCTTTCAACCAACGGCGTCTGCCGACGATGGGCGACAGCAAGAGAGTGGGATGTCGTCTGCGAAGAGAAAGCGAAAGGGCAATTGCGAAAAGCTAGACGAGGAAACTTGAAGCTCGACCCAGACGCATGTCAGAAAGAAGGGAGACCCTACTACGTTTCGGGGAATTGAGGTTTACGACCGTCTGGCTTGAAGGACAAATCTCGGGATGGACGCCAGACGAGAAGAGGATAGAGAAAGTAGCCCGAGGAGTAACTGTCAATTAGAAACCGAAAGTTTAATTTACGTTGAATCTGAACTCTTCCCGATAATAAGATCGAGGATAAAAGTCGACAAGCTCCCAATCGATCGGATAAGTTTCGTCTACTTCTTGGATACCTTGGGGTCATTGTCTCCTAGGCAAATGTCTGTCTACCCTCGAGAAAGCGCTAAACGTTAAACCTTAGGTTGAAAGATTCCACTCTCGCGAGATCTTTTTCAGGCAATTTCGTTCGCGTCGTAAAAAGTGGAATGGACCAAGCTGGATAAACACAGAACTCCGAGATTCAATTTAGATATGGCAGACAATTTTGTCGTCGAATCCACTACGTTCGATGTTAATAGTGTTGAAAATTTTCGCTCGAGAAAAATCGGACGTTAAACCGTCCGTTTATTTCAGCGGCACCCTGTGTGGTTTCGGAGTAAAGCGCGTGTTCTTAAAATAACATCGAACGCATTGCATGTCAAAGCTTCTTACACAGGAACAAAATTTGCGGGGCCATTTCGCTCCATCGTGATTGATGGAGAATTAATAGGGGAATCGTGCCGACGTTTTTGACTATTTCATTTCCTGCACGGTGCATTTATTTGGCTTCACACGTCGACCGCATAATCAATATACGCGAAAGATGTAAGAATTGTTCAATAGTTTCTCTTCGCGAAAAGTCACGAGTTTGTCATGGCAGGTATAGGACACGCACTTGGTTAATAGAAAAGCGACCTTTTTAATGAAAATTCGAAGGACAAACAAAATTCCTGCCTTGCTGAAGGACGTGACATGATTACGTAAAAAAGTCTGGTTTCAAGTTGCGCTTTGCCGGCCGGATTACGAATATACAAGCGAGCTTGGGCTCTTTTTTTTTTTTACGGAATGACAAAATTTTTCACGTGTGCAGTGAACACTAACGGTGGCTATTTATATAGTTGCGTCACTCCCACCTGACGAGGCTGCAGTATAATAATTGCATTGCACAACGCGGCTTCGCGCGCGATCGCATGCCGTGTGCGCATATCTTCGGAAAAGATTTCTTGCGCAAAAATAAAATAAAGGAGAAAATGAAGGACTTCCCGGAGCGTCGCCAATGCGACAAGGCATTATCGTCAAGGCATTTCGATTCTGCGTTTCACATTAATTGCATCGGCGAGACCTCGATTTTTTTTTTTACAATCGCAACCCTTTACGCTTGGCTTGTGTCATATTATAGTTAAACCATAAAAGATCGGAAATGTTAGATCAGATATGCACGATTGTGTGATGAGAAAAGGTCAATATCTCGTGAGCGAATATTCCCAGACAAAAAAATCGGCTAGAATTCAACGCATTTCGACATGTTCTTAGTCTATATGTATGCTAATTTCTTTTATTACATAAATGTGCTAATTTCATGTAAATGTTATTCGCCTATCATGCATTGTAAAATTTTATAAGTGCATTTTTTCAAAGTTATTAAGTGTGTCGTAAGCTTTGTTAAGGATTGTAACAAGATTAAGAAGAGAATGTTGGCTGTTCATATTATTTTGCCGTGTGCATTATTAATTATCTTACTTCGCATGGTGGATTTTACGCGTCACTCGCGATGACCTTCTATTTGTTGCGGATACCAAAGATGACACGTAATTTCTCTGATGTTTAACGTCAAAAGCAATTGATAGCCAGCCGAGTAATGATGTAAAAATTAGAAAAATAATTGCAGTAAAACGAATAAAAAATATGAGCCAGTATAAATAAAAAAATTACCCGCTCGCAGGAGGCACAGAAGCTTTCATAGAAAGCCCTTCGTTAAGCTATTAATTACTGTGAAACAAAAACGTCGCGACTGAAAAGAGAGAGAGAGCCAGCACGTTGTCACAAATAATGTATTCTTGATGCTTTTGTTATTTGTTTTATGTTAGCGCGTTCCTATTCGTGTTTCTATCTCTTCAATAGGAAATTTTTTCCTCCACTCCAGAAGATGGATATTTTTCTCGCGAGTATAATGAATGTAAAAGATGAAACACGAAATCTCATTTATCTTCGAGCTATTATTATTTTTTTATTGTGACTTAAATATCGGGGTATGTTGAAAATATATTTTATATTTTACGTTAGACTACGTTTGTATTGATCCAAAGCGCTTCCGCGACAGAAAACAAAGACCTCGCAGTTGCACAAAAACATCTCGATAGCTTACAAAGTTTAATAGGTTGAAACCTAAAGTAACTTAAACTCACGACGCCGTAACGGAGAGAATCAAATTTAAAATTCCGTAACTATGTATAACTTTTTTTTTATTTATATCGAATAACACCCAGGTGAATAAGGTGAGCGACCAATTAAAAATTGAACGTGATCAAACCGGCTGGAAACTTCGTATCGCAATAAGAGGCACATATTCCGAAAGGTCGCGTTCTCCAAAAACTTTCAATATGTATATAGTGAGAACAACAGCGAGGTGGAACCAGCCACGCCGCTGTAATCTTCTTGAAAGCCAAAACCGCCGGTTCTATGTGGTAACCACGACCCTGGGCATATAAATTATCTTTTTTTGGTATCTGCGGCGTTCTGCCTCGGAGAGCACGATCAGCTGATCGATGATGGCATGAGGACTCAAGTAGGGATAGGAAGCAACAGAGGGGAACAGGAGTGCAGAGGCAGAAGCTATTACTTCCGAATCCTCTCTTCTCCTCTCTCTCTCTCTCTCTCTCCCTCCCTCCCTCCCTCTCACCTAGATTGCTAATTCGCTAATCAAGCAATGCACCGATCAGATCACGTGATGGAGAATGATCGATATTGGAATATTGGAGCGAGTATTAATTTTGACATTACGACGTTGAGAAGACAGGAGGATCTGGGGCTGGCTATTGGGTCAAAAATAGAATCGAAATTCTGAGAAGAAACGTAAGTTGACGTGACAGCAGGAATTTTCTCTGTCATACGAATATGATACATCATGATTTTGTGCAATAAAATTATGTTCTGATAAGTTCCAGAATATTTTAGGAGAACAATAGATATCGTTTGGAAGATATCTCGAACAGAGATGATCGAAAAACTAGTGAGGTGCACAATCCGTTAAATTATCCGTTTACATTACTACTTTTTAATTATTAATTATGCAACTTTCAATTATAAAAAGATTTATCCCGATTAGAGGCAGAGCCAATTTCTTCAAAATCAACGTAAAACAGTAGTTACATTTTGGATCGATTTTCGATAATTAAAACCAGAAAACCAGTTGGTATTCCGTTTCACGTGCTTGTACATGCACTTGGTTGAAAGTCGGCTTCATCCCGTATGTCACGCTAAATCGAAACCAGTCCAGTTTTTTTCGAGAAACTACCTCCTTCGAAAGTCATTCTTTCTCGCCCGATAGTTTCGCCAGTAGCGATATTTCACCTGCCATTGAAAGCGGTACACACGTGACCGAACAGGTACTCTTCTCCTTCGTCCTCCATCCTAACGGAAACTAAATTTATGCCCTGCAGGATAATAAAGCTACCTGCCGAAGAAGTATAGCGATTGACCTCACTACGAAAAGTCTCGAGCCGCCGATATTCATTTTAAAATGTCGATAGAGACGAATCGTTCGAGTTACCGGCGATGTCGTCCGATATGTCGCCGTAAATGTAGATGCGACAAGAAACGACACTAATTTAAAAACGTGTACATGTGCGCATTTACATAGTGCAAGCTCGGAAAAAGAGAATTTAATATTCCAAAGATATCATTATTTATTAAAACGTTTCGCGTCTGCAAATGAGATCGACAAGTTAATATAATTTTGCATGTACCTTGGGAATATCTGAAGAACAGTAAATCACATTAATCCCATCGTTCTTCTCAGCAATATTTCTAAATAATTAAAACAGCATCGAGCCCCGTTTCGTCGATGGTGCATTATTATATTTTAATTTGCCGGTCCACAAATTCATGGAGTAGGGTAGCGATGACTGCACGCGTTCACTATTCATAAGCTATCCGTAGCGTTCGAACTGTGAATGTAAACCGCATCGACAATGCAACCTCCGTTACAACATACATGAACCACACTCCGAGATACACGCTGGCGTAGCAGGTGCGCGCGTAAGCCCCTCTAGGCGATAACGCCGACAAGTTTGTGGGAACAACGCAAGAATACTGTCGAGCACACGATAATAATCGAGAGACGAAGATGCTCCGCGAAGTTTCCGGAGCTATTATTGGTGAAACTGCATCAGCCCCCGGGATTTTACGATAGCTATCCACCGAGGCACAAGCAATGCGTCGCGGAGCGCCGTTTCACAGCCCACACTAGCTAACGATCCTTTCGGCTACGATATCGCCTCAACCGCCACGCGGAATTGCTCCAAGGATCGCCTTCGCTTTGCCTTTCACTGCGTTTTACTTTCCTCGGCGCTGCGCTGGAAAACTGTACGTACTTCGCACGTACCGCTTATCCGAGTCAACGTACGTTCGACTAATTCCAGGAACCGAGACTGAGAAAAATTCTTTGTTGAAAATGAAAGTAACTAGAAGATTCTAAAGATATCAATTAAAATTCTGGTTATTTTAAACTATAAAATTATAAAATAGATTCAACCAGAAAATTATAATTTGTCCATTTTCAAAAATTTCAGTTAATACAATCACTCTTTTTTTATAGTCGACAAATATAAAAACGAAGTAGATAAAGTAATAATAATTTAAATAATAAACGTAATATTATATGTATTATTTTGTAATTCCTGCACTGTTAAATTTATAACAATATTAAATCACTTTAAGTTATTTTTAATTTATATTTCTTAAACTGCCATTCGTTAATTTAACTAAAACAATGGACGTAAACGATTTAACTAAAAAAACTGTTTAAATATGACTAACATTTAAGTTATTATTTATTTTAAAATTAAGCACACAAGTGGATTGATTTATATTTTGACAAATATAAAAGTTAAAAATAAATTTTCATTCAAGGATTATCATTGCTCCTTTGATATATAATAGTGTGAGAAATAATAGCACAAATTTATATACAATATAATTACATATCACGCAACGTATGTACGGAAAATTTGTGTTAAATTTAATTCGTTTTTCGTGTTTTAAATTCACTCAAATTTTTGTGTTAATTTATTACAAGAAATATGTTAAAAAAAAACATTATATAAAACACATTATATAAAAACATTATATAAAAAATTAACAGGAAAAAGTACACACAATTTGACATAAGTGACGCAATTTGTAAGCAATCATATTTCTTCATGAAAATTAACATTTATAATATTAAATTAACATATTTTATTTGTCTTAAAATTTGTATTTTTAAATACATATATTATTTTTATTTGTTCACTTACTTATAAATTGTGTTATTTTAACTCCAAGAAATGTTGAATATCAACAATTTAACAAAAAATATTCGAATAAACGCAATCACATTATGTTAAATTAACCCTTGGATTATATCTAACATAAATACAAAATGTTTTTTACTGTGTATATTATAGCGCGAGACACTGCCGTGTCTTCTGATTATAGAACATTACAGAAGTATAATTTTGAAAATGAGAAGAAATATTTAAGAGAGTTCGTTGCCGAGGCGTATTAAGATGATCCGAAAGCAAAACGAGCGATTAATTCCCTATTAACGGCACGTTACGACTTCGCAGCGCGTTCTATGCGAAAGGATTTAATCGACAGCGCATTGCGGTAAACTTCGGAGATTGTTATGAAGATAAAAACGACCATATAATCCTTATAAACCGTAAAACTTGCGAAAAGTCATTCGATGGATTATATAGTAATACCGGATTGCTAATTAACTTTGATATCTCGAAGTAAATTAAGAAAGACTATATAAGTATATAAAGGATCAAAAAAGATCGCATGGATTATCACATCACGGTTTATACTTAAAGAAATTGAATCTCTACCGAGCACAGCCATCACGAATGTCGTCTGCATAACGAAAGAGAGGAAATCACCAATGTTCCGTCCCGTTCGGACGCGACCGGAAGTTAATCTCGTCCGTGACGAACGTCTGGAAAAGAGCCTCGTATGGAACAACTCTGATACACGGGGTAACGAATAGCATTATCCCAACAACTGGGATAATGGAAAATTCATCGGAGCAAGCGTAAAATAGACGAAATGGACAAATTGCGCGTTCACATCCCAGATAGTTATTTTCTAATTTGCACGAATATCCCGTGCCTTTAACAGAGAAACGCGACATTGATATCCCGTTAACGAGTCAGTACCCTATTC
The DNA here is from genome assembly GCF_001594045.1 of Atta colombica. Taxonomy (NCBI): domain Eukaryota; kingdom Metazoa; phylum Arthropoda; class Insecta; order Hymenoptera; family Formicidae; genus Atta; species Atta colombica. Next base: position 4,736,755 of record NW_017259583.1, read on the forward strand.
CTCCAAACGAAATTGTGATTAAATTCCAAATTTACATCCTAGCAGAGATACAACGAACTAAGCCAGTCGTTGGATAATCGCGTTGAAACTCGTTCATATGTTTTCGATCGCAATCACGTGAAACTAATAGTTCTCACAAGAGTTCTCGAAACTTTCAGAAGACTCCTGCTCGGTAATTCTCCGTAATACCAATCTCATCCGCTTTCAAGTATCCGCCATATTCCACGTTATCGAACGAGTGTGCTGAAAACAGAACGGCAAAGTCCTGTCAAGAGAGAGACTCTGACATAATTTCAAGCTCCGAGCGATTACATAATACTCTCGAGTCTTCCCGCGTTACGAATGTAAAACGAAATTTTCGACAGACTTGTTCTTTTTAGCTCAACTTCTTGCACGGTTCGTCCTTTTCTTTCTAGCAAAAAAAAAAGAAAAAAAAAGAAAGATGAACCGTGCAAGAAACTCAGCTAAAAAGAAAGTCTTATGTCGCTTCATGGAAGCTAATGTTAATCTCGTCGAAGATTCGTCGGGAATGGAACCGTCGGCGTCGTGCTGTCATGAGAATGGCATCATCATGAGAATCGTTTCGTAAGTCACTTGAACACACGGAAGAAAATTTCAACACGGAATAACCATGATATAATATGATCATACTGGCCGTGTCATTCTAATGTTTTTCACGTCGGTAGTGTCATCATGTCAGTATCTTAACGAGTCTCTTCGACAGATATAATGAATACAGACAGTACGAACCAAACTCAAAGCGCAAGAAACTTACTTCGGGAATCAAGTTCGCGATCTCATGCTTCGTACGTATAAAGTTAAACGAGTTCGTCACAGCCTCCGCTTCTCTTCCTCGCTCTATTTTCGCACGACGAACCATTGCGCGGATAACAACGTTAGTGGATGACAAAGTCGGATGCAACAGGGATTACGTTGCAACAAGTACGAGTGACGACGAAGAAAACGCGGGAAGAGAGGAACAATTTATGAAGCGAGTGAAAGGGAAATGTAAGAATGAGAAATGATTCGTGAGCAAGATTAATTAGAAGATTCCATGCTTCTGTGAAACATTCTACTGCGAAAGTTATGCGACAAGCGAATACACAATGCACTTAGAGTACGAAATCCTCTTTTGTATGAAGAAAATAGAAAATAAAATATAAATGATCATCATTGTATGGAACGAATAAAAGAAACTTCGTCTCGAAAATGTGTTGCTGTAAGAGAGCACCGCACTGCGATTCCGACTCGTTAGAATTTCATTTGTGTTTCATCCGCGTCCTATCTACGCGAAATAACGTCGAGCCGACGTTATCCGTCGCCACTCGTAAAAGATCCGTCGCAACAAGACGCGGTGGCATCGTAAAAGAGACAGGGAAATTACGACGCGGTATTTTCCCCCGTCGCGACATCCGTACAACAATCTTCCCGGTGCGGTGTCTTTCTAGAGTCAAATTATCGCGTTTCCGTCCGGATAAATGGATAAAAAGCGAATTCTCGATTCGAGGAAATCCATCGTGCTAATCGCATCGACTAGGTAGACAACTCGTCCGGAAGCGGCGACCAACAAACCGAGGACGAGAACGTAATCGCCGACGCGTATACGCCCCCGCGGTCGTCTATCGACCGCGCAAAACGACGCGGGGGTGTTGCAGAGAAATCCCGCCCCTCTCAGTCGCAGGTGCGATTACGCCACGTTGCACTCGTAAACGTGGCCGTTGCGCATTAAACCGCTGTCCGCGCGGTCGGCGTGATAGGGACCGGTAGGATATGCTCCGATTTATCTGCCGCCGCCGTCACCGCTTTAATCGCGATAGCCGTTAACAAGTCACTGCGCTGCGGTGATGACGCGGCGGATATTCCCCGGGTGACCTAGAAGCCTTTGCGGACAACGCGGTCTGGCGAAATTTAAAAAAAAGGAAATGAAGAAGGCCATGTCAAAATAAGTCTTGGTGCATATATAATAATATAATGTTTAAATTAAGAGAAAGACCTTAACACTTTTCAATATTTCAGAGTAAATTTATATACACACACCCAATTCCGTAAATCGCCCACTGAAATTTTTTTCGTTTAAAACACAATCATGAATAAAAGTAGAGTAATAATATTATATATTAAGTAGGTTTTTCCTCTTAACGAATTTACAATATTTTCATCGGTTTAATACGAATTGTTTGTATAATATCTGTGTGCGAATTTTGCAATTATCAGTTCAAGCAAATTGTATATCAATTATTTGCCGATTTTAAAGCGCGGTCCTAGAATGAAATTGGAATGCGTACACTGTTGAATCTATAGTGTCAAATTTAATGTGTCTAATTTAAATCGCCATTGCTCCTATTTAATATATCGTTATTTTATACTAAAACAATAGATAAATTTGACACTATATAGTGTCAATTTAATAGCAGTAGTGACTTAAATTAAGTTAAATTAAGTTAAATTAAGTTAAATTTGACACTACAGATTTAACAATGTAATATCGCGACAAGCAATTTAATGTTACTACTAATGTTAATGAGAATATTTAAAACATTGTAAAGAATTTAAAGGGAAAAATATTATTAATTTTAGTCGTGATTCGAATTTGAATCTTCTTCATTCTAACAAATATCTTATCAATTTGATTACTAAAATATGTGAAAGTATTAATCGTAGTATTTAATATA
>NW_017259583.1:4739526-4741944 GCF_001594045.1 Atta colombica
TGTTCAAAATAAATGAGTAAAGATCAATCGAGAAATGTTCAAAACAAATGAATGAAGGCTATATTCGGTCAAGGCAGGTCTTGATAAGGCAGGTCCTAATAATATCTTTGTGTGAATTTTACAATTTCCAATTTAAGCAAACTGCGCTGCGATTACTGGTTGATCTGATTATTGGAAATAGAAAAGGTCTAAACCAAAGCTGACGTAATTAAATTGACGATCAATTTAATATTATTGATGCTAATGAAAATCTTAAAAACATTTAAAAATTTATAGCAAAAATATCAACCGAGATTCAAAGTTGGATCTTCCTCATTCCATGACGAGCATTTTAATAATTCAACTACTGAAACATGCATCCAGAGAAAAGGTTGCTTCGATTTAAAAAAATTTCGGTTAAATGAAAAAATTTCTTTGATTTAAACATTATTTTTTAAAATCAAAGAAATTTTTTCATAAAGCAAAAAAAAATTTTTTCATTTTACCGAAATTTCTTTAAATCGAAATCACCTTTTCTCTGGGTGTGTGATGATATTAATTGTAATAAACAATATTTGTTGCAAGTTTTCCGAAGAAACTTCTATTTTATCCTATTAATTTTTTTTTTAACAATATTAAAATTAAGACACAACCGCTTATAATGACACACATTAATTAAATAAGAGGAGTGCTAATTATAATCAAAGTTAAATGAATAATACATCTATATGTATTTCAAATTTATCTCAAATAAATTCCGGATTATTCCAGATTATTAAATTAAATTTTAAAGTTTTCTGAATTAAACTTTGAATTTTTTACAATATTTTTCGAAATTGAGAACAATGTGTCTATATACCGATGTTTCATTCAACATTAACTTCTCTCAAAATGTGATATTAGGATAATTGTATTACAACGATCAAAAAGCGCAATTTTTTTTCGCGAATAATCGAAAAGCACGCGCATCAGGGAATCCATCATTGTCGCGTCAAATTTAATAAAGCCCTTCAGTCAGAATGTTTTTTTTCTATATCGAGAAAGAAATAACGTATATTATTGTACCGCTAAACGTGCTATGCTTTTCAAAATCAAAATGTGAATATATATAAATAATCGTTCGGCAATGATGTTGCATGTACGATTGCGCGAGTAAAGTACGTCACGAACGGTGGGCTTTTCATAAACTTGTTGTTCGTCAAAATTCTATCTGATTGGTTGAAAACGCCCGCAATAGACATGATGTGTAACCGGTATCACTTTACCGCAGGGTATTCATTATAATTAATTGAAACCAAACGCAACAGTTAATTAGTAGTGCGGACCGATGTGTGACGCGACACTCGCGTATCATCGATAATATAATAATTTTCCTCGGTCAAAACGCGCATCATTTTGCGTAAACGTTCAAGGCATTTTCCACATTTTCAACGTATAATATGAATACAAATCGTCCGAGCCCCATAATGTGAAATATTTAAAAGCCGTTCAGGCTGAAAGACCATCAATTGGAATCTAATATTAAGCGAATAATAACAAGCTTGATGAATAGAAAGAAAATAAAAAAAATAAGGAGATAGAAGAAGCAATAATTAGGAAGGCAATGAAAAAATTCTGAGAAGTTGAAAGATTAAGAGAATAAAAAGGAATAGTGATCAGAAAAATACTGAAAAAAGATGCAAGATTATATAGAAACAACAAGAGGATAGGAATTTAGCATATGAGATGTACTAAAAGGATAGAAGGTAATAAAAATAGATGAAAGAAAATCCAAATTTCTAAGAAAAGCATATCTAGGAAATTAATAATGGAGGAAATAGAATAAGACTTTAGTGAAATTGAGTGGCGGTAATATGGAGGAAGTATAATTACGTAGAATAAGAATAAGATGGACTGAAAGTAAAAAGAAGAAGAAAGTATGAAAATGCAGATTTATAGGAGGTACTCAAATAAAATGGGTATAACGAGGAAAATTATGACATTAATGCTAGGGACTAGATTTTAAATAGTTAGCATAAAGGATGAATGAATGATATGAAGTTACACGGAAAGATCAGTTTTGCTGAAGTGTCTAAAAATTTAGCTTGATACTAAAAATAATTTTGTTTGGATCAACAAAATAATTAGGTAGTTGTTTAAACTGATTGCTAGAATGTTAAAACTTTTTTCGGCATTGTCATCAACGTTTATGCATTCCATATAATTATTATAATCCAAACAGAATTTTCAGATCTGTATCTAATTAAATTTTTAGCAAAACCATTCTTTTCAAGTAAGTTAAAAATGTGAATTAATTTTCCTTCCTAGTTTGTAAGCTAAATAAATATAATAACTATTTTATTCTATTCTAATAATCTTGACAGCATTGAACGTGTAAAGAGAGTCGAACGTCACCTGCTATTCTCGTTCTAACACACACACACACATATATATATATAT
>NW_017259583.1:4742044-4752304 GCF_001594045.1 Atta colombica
AAAATTCTTTCTGTAAGGATTGAGAGAAGTGTATTTACGGCACTCGAACGTTTAATGGTCCGAGCAGAAAAACTTAACATTTCGAGTCGTAACTTTCAATAGTAGGTCATAGCGAAGTGCTAGGAACTTTATTTCATTTTGTTACAATAGAAACTTCAACTCACAGTAGAAACAGATGCAACGTTTCTGTCGGATTCTCTTGAGAAACTGACCTCGGGACGAAAAGTGACATAATAACTTTGTAACTCGTCGATAACGATGCAGAAGCAGTTTGACAAGAAGAAGTGTCGCGGAAAACTCTAATTGATTCCACGGTCCATTTTCCTTGTGGACGTAATTTTTTCTCAAACTGTCGGAAACGAAGACATCGTTCTCATCATTCCTCTATCTTTCTCTCGCTCTGTCTCTCCCTCCCTCTCTCTCTCTCTCTCTCTCTCTCTCTCTCTGTCTCTCTCTCTCTCTGTCTTTCTTTTTAAAACGTCCCAGATCATCGACGTGAATAATGACAAAGTGTCAAGAGGAATTGAGATAGCACGTCGAAAACGATCGATCCGCTTGATTCAATAGCTTTTCTTTTGTACATAGCACGTTCCTCGCATTGTCGATGAACGATCATTTGTTCTAGAAGTGAATTTTTATGTCGCGTCCTTGATCGAATCTTTTCCGATATCGAAGAACAGAAACTTCGAGATTTCGTTAAATTATCTGAGTAAAATCTCTTTAAGATAATTATAACATTGAATTGATTTTCTATGACTTTATATTAAAAATTAAAAATGTAAATCGAAATCTTTCCTTTACTGACAATAAGAGAGAGATGAGATTAATTTAAATCTGTCAAATACTGGAGGCTACTATTTTTATCATAAGTTTCTTGATTAATTTTTCTACATGTTCTTCGCTAATCCAATGAAACTTTTTTTAATTCTAAACGTAATCCTCATGACTGTATTTCAGGAAATAACGAAATTAAGACTATGCTAAAATAAAAAAGCAACATAACTCAGCGACGTGAAATAATAATCATTTCTACCAACATCGTAAAAACATTCCGTTATGTATGTCAAACATTTGTCGACCCATAAAACAGGCATGACGTTCGTTTATATCTGCAGGGGAAAACAAAACCGTTCTTCAATTTCTAAACGTCGGTAATTCTGAACGTTATTTCATCTCGCATCGAACTAGACAGCAGACATCACTGTCGTGCTCGCCGTACAAAACCGCGGGGTGTTAGCAGCAAAAACACATGCACGACTGAATGCCCGTGTGTAGACGCATCTTTCCATCGGCTGGCTTCTCTTTTTCATCAAGCTACATGTATACATTCAGTGGATTAGACATCATCAAGCTAGAAAATCAAATATTTATAAACAGCGACGGGTAATTCTTCTTCATCGCGATAAATCGGCTTAGAGATCCTCTAATAAAAGTCTAGGTACAAACCGCAATTTTGTATGTAGGATAGTAGTTATAACAACAAGAATTTGCAAGAGAGAACATACATTTATTATTTCTTTTTCTTTTTGTTCCTTTTTTTATTTATTTTTTTCCTTTCTCTCTCTCAGGAATAATTGAAAAAAATCGCGAACCAATCAAAAGTGGCTTCCTCATGTCCAGAATCTTAGGAGCTGGGCACAATCAAAGGAATAAGAAGTAAGGAACAAAGAATGAGAAAAAATTCATACCTAAACAGAAAAACAGGAAGTAGAAAAGCAGAAGCCAATTAGAACTCGCGCTGGAAGTAGAAAAGCAGAAAAGTAAAATGTATACCAGCGCGAGTTTTGATTGGCTTCTGCTTTTCTGCTTTCTGCTTTTCTGTCAGGGTGTGAATTTTCCCTAAGAATTTCAAGCTATAAGAAATTATGTGGAATACGTAGTTTCTGATAGGTTGAAATTCTCATTCTTTGTTCCCTTTTTCCCTATTCTTTTGATTGTGCGCAGCTCCTTATTAGAGGGTTGATTTAGACCGGCTTGCCTGCGTGATTGAAAAACTCTCGCTTGGCACGAATTCGAATACTCGTAATGGCGCGATGATGGGTCACGGTCCCGACGTGTCGCCACCCGAGTATTCATCGCGTGTAATGTAGCTACTTGCCTTGAGGCTCGTGTCACGTGCAACGTGAATAGTCTCTCTAATAATCGCAGGTAAAAGATGGCTGTCAGCCAAATGTAACCACTGCCCACTACTATCCACGTAGATGATTGCCACGTGCGTATTTTTATCATTGGATAAAGTTGGAGATTGCGTAAAGAAAATTGCGCTCTTTGTCTCACCTCTTCCCCCCAGGGAAACCCCCAGCCTTTTTTTACACCACGTTATGTCTAACCTTTTACGTCTTTTAAAGATTATAAAAGTATCAAAAGAAAAACATTAAAAATTGAATCAAACTCGAATAAGCGCATAAATCTTAAATTTTTATATCTTTTAAACCTATTATTTTTTTAAACTGCACATATTCATTTAAATTTTACTTGGAAAAAATAGTCGAAATACCTAAAAATACCTAAAAATAAATCTGAAAATAATTTTGTTGAATTTGTTATTAAAATAATTAGGTAGAACGCTAAAACTCATTGCTAAAATATCAAAATGTTGTTTACAGCATTGCTCATCATGCTTGAATTTCATACATAACGATTTTAATAATCCAACAAAATTATTTTCAAATTTATTTTTAAGTATTTTTCAGATCTGTATCTACTTTAATTTTTATAGATACTTCACCAAAAATTTTTCATGTATCTAAAAATTCAGTTCATCAGGGATTTAGAATAAGGAGTTGAAAATAATTTTGTTGGACTAAAATGGATCAAACTAAATATGAAGGATACTTAAAATAGTTGCTAGAATGTTAAAACTTTTTGCAACATAATTACTCATCATGCTTATCATGCGTCCAATTTAAACGTCCAACATGTTTTGATAATCCAACAATTATTTGCAGGTCTGTATCGAGCTAAAATTTTAAGTACTCCAACAAAATAGTATATTTCCTATGTAAAAAAAATCTTTCCTCAATCATGCTATTACAATATCTTTCTTAATAATTTATTTTATAAAATTTGAGGTGATATTATTTTCTTTGCAGAGGAATATAAATTTCTGAAGAAGCATATGTGCTCATCATAGAATAGATTTGCTAAATCGATTCTTCTTAATCGCGGTTCAAAAATCCGATTTGCTGTGCATGTGCTTCAAAAAGTATAGAACTTAAAATTTACCCTTCAGCGATCTGCATGAAGCAATCGAGAAATTGTGGCTTAACCAAGTTTCCAGAAATAATCCCGTGCGAACGCAATACCTTATCGACGTACGTAAATCCGATTTCACGTTCCACAGATGCGAATAAGATGAAAGGATCGTACGGTTTCTCGCTTTACTGCACGAAAGCATATTGTCTCTGCTCGTTTAATGGAAAATTTCATTTCAACCTGACAATTATCGTTATTGGAAAGGGTTCAATTTCCCTGGCAATCGATGGTCTAATCGAATTTCCTCGGGCATTTTTGCGTAAAGTGTTCGGTAAAATAAATAAATAAAATTTCTTTTGTAGCTTTTGTATCAGAATACTTGATAAAAATCACAAGTTTCTAAATACATTTCCAAATACAAATCGGCAACGATTTCCGCATGCTAAGGTGTTCTGTCATATTCCACTCCTTAGGTGTTGATCGCATCTTCGTGCACAATGGCACGTGCAAATACTTGACGTGACAAGCTGTATTCCTCCTCCTAACTTGTCGCGCATGCAAATGCCGTGTAGCAACCGAGGATCATTAACTCAGAAGAAGCCGGGCATGAGAAGCATGATGGGCAAACACAAGACTAAACCGTGCAAAATGGAGAATCAATTAAATTCCGTTCTTTTATCTTCCAGTCCTTTGATGAGCGTGCCACAATAATTAGTTTTAAACTGGAAACGAATAATTAGAAACTTTTTTTATTATTAATAAAGATCGCAGCACAAAGAAGTACGAAGCGTTAAACGCATTGAAGTTTCAATATAATTTAGGTGAACATAATAGATATTTAAAAGTCTGTCTAGTACAATCTAAAGAATTTCATATTTAAACGATTTAATAACTAATCTGTCAAGCTTTCTGTCTCTCTCTCTCTCTCTTTTTGAATTTTTCAACACTGTTAAGAAATCAAGATAAATATAAGTTTGATTTGAATTATCAAGGGGCTGCTCTCTTCGGATTAGTTTCAAAGTCATTCGAAATATTATTTGAAGCTTTCTTTACGTTTGTTATTAACAAAAATCCCAGAACAAAAAAGTACGAAGTGTGAAACGTATCAAAATTTCAACATAATTTAGGTGTGCATAATAGATATTTAATCCTGGCTGAGACAATATTTTTTGCAATAAATTAAATTATTTCTTAAGATACTTAGATTAGCAAAAATTATTAATATCCTTCTAGAATCCTCCTTACTAGCATAAAAAAATTATTAAATTGCTTAATTTAAAATATGCGATATTATTTTAGTTCTGTTTCAAGACCAAAAAAGGTGCAATGTTTGCACCTTGGTTTGCAATGTTAGTTAACATATTTTATATATACAAATATAAATTCATTCTAAAATATTTAAATATTGAGAGAGAGAGAGAGAGAGAGAGAGATGCACGCTTTGATAAAAAAATAGATTTATTTCTCTTAATTGATTTATTTTATTTTATTCTTTTAATTTGATTTATTCTCATCTAATACAAATGGCAATTATAGATATTTAAACTATCTAGGATATCTAGAGAATTTAATATTTAAGCGATTTAATAAATATCCTGCTTTCCTTCCCCCCCCCCCTCTCTCTCTCTCTTTCTTCAAGGTTTCCAACACTGTTAAGTTCCCTAAGATAAATATAAGTTTGACTTGAGTTATCGAGGGGCCGTTCTCTCCGGACGAAATATCTCGTTTAGGGCCGATATACCCAAAGTCGATGCTGCGGTGTCTTATCCCTTAGGAAATCTTACGACGCATAGATAAGCTAGCCTGTCAGGGACTCGGTGCATATACAGGCTGCATAAAATACGCGACGCGGTGCGCGGTCTCATCGCTATAATGCCACTGTATGTCTGTCTCGGCGGTAACGTCCTCCCTCAGACCTGCGCATCCCTCACACCCGACAGCGATATCTCTAGTTACGAAGTAACCCTCTACCCCCGAGAGACGTTGAGCCTCCTTTCGACGTTGATCCTGCTCCTTTGTCGAGAGTAAGGCTGTCAAGGATTAGATGCGGCTTCATTACTATGTCGATGATTAACGAAGATCGGCTACTAAAAAAAAATCAATTCGATGAACGAAGTTCATTACGTAATGCAATAATGGCTTCGCCATTAAACGACAAATGTTACGCTAAAAATGCAAGAGTAATTTCATTAGCTGGTTTTTATACGTTGCTCCATTTGCATAAAATTTATTTCTACATTTTCTTTTTATTTTATAAAAGCTAAACTTTTTCATCCGGTATTTGTCGTCGGCCACTAATTGTACGCTCACAAACACCGCGTGCAAAATTACCGTTTACAAACACAGCGCGAAAACCGGAATGAGATAGTATATATATATATGCGGTACTATCACGAGCCTCTTGTCAAGCACAAGATAAACGCCAGTGCGATTTATCTCGGAGATCTCATTGTTTCACTGAAAATAACGCAAAAGTTAACGAGGCCATTTTAAGCCCTGCGGTCGCAACACGTTAATCTCGGAAGGGCCCCTCAGCGACAACGAGGGGACTCAACGGCGATAGTTAAAACGCAAGCTTCTTCATCGCGTCATCGCAAATACCATCATATTACATCGTCTGCCTCTTGTCAGGCCAGCTCCATTGTCTCCGAGTCGCTCAATATCTCAGAAATAATAAATGCAAATCTCGAGAATAGATCGCTACACCCTGCATTCGTCATTTATATTCTCAATCCAAGTTCCTCGCATGTTTTTCCGAAAACTGCTGCCTTCGAAAGAGAATAGTTGTATCAACAATATTCACATGCAAAATATTTCTTCATGACGCTTTGCCTCATCGAAGCGCGAATAAAAGAGTCGGAAACGGGATGCGATCTGAAATTCCGCTTGGTTGGAAGCAAACTTCGAAATTCTCAAAATAGATCTCGAAATGCTCTTTAATTTTAAAACACTCTGCTCGAATATCAAGCGAATAAACGTCATATATTTTTCTATAATATCAAACCATTGAGGATAATATTCTAGTTGTGCAGATCAACAAGAAATACAAATAAAACAAATTCTGATCGTATGAATTTTGATTATTGTAATTGAATTTCTAATTATCTCAAGTGATTTGTACCTTTCTGATTTTCACCAGAATTCCAATTAATGCAAGAAAATTTTTATCGATAAACAAGCACCTTAAATGCATTCCTTAGTTTTTTTATAACATTTAAAAAGGCATTTCTCGCTTTCAATATCTTTTTTAGGAATTCTTTTAGAAAAAATATAAAAACTATAAAATATTTTTTTGCAATTACTTGGAAATTTCTTATATGAGCATGATTAAAAAATACCTCGCTGTTGCCGCAATACTCGTGCAATTTTAATCCGATTAAATCAAAATTTTTAAGAGATGCTCACAACATGTTTTTCTCTTTTATTCAATCTAAAATCAAATAAAAATTTTAAGTTTTTAATTTTTGGTGAGGAAGCTTTCAAAAAAAAAAATAAAAGGAATGAAATTTTTTTTAATTTTTAAATTTTTGGCAAAATTCATTTTCTAACATGGTTATAGATTGGAGAGAAAAATGAATCAAAAGAAATGCATATACGTCCTCTAACAGACAAAAAATTCAAAAATCTAACGAAATTATCTTAGTTAATATCCTATCTTCGATGTATCGCATTTTCGCCTTTTTTATAAAAAAAAAAAAAAAGAAGTTTATTCGTTCGTGAATATTAATTTCCCCTTGATTCTTTATATGGTCGCTACCTCGCAGTTTTGCGCCGGTTAGAAAAGATAATTAGCAATCCGTATAAATTTAAAAAGTTTGCGCGCGAGAGCTGGCGAACAAAACTTGGAGGAAACTTTTTATCTCCGTTGCAATTTCATTTACATAAACAGCGCAATTTCAGCGACTACCAGCGTGTTCCACGGTACTGCATTATTGAAAAGCATTCTCCCGGCAGACGGATAACATGGAATCTACGCGAGTATACATACGCAGATGTTCGAACCCGTCAATCGATCGCCTGGTTAATCTCTTGTTTCTGTTTTTAATTACAAGACACGTAACAGATTTTACAAAAAACCTTGTCAATACTTTACATGTTATTTTTCATTTACATATCATATTTCTTAAAATTACACAGTAGCGTTTTACTGTGCAGAATAATAAGGAAAATATTTGAGATACTTGCAACCAAAATTCACAATTATCGAAGCTATTAAGAATATCTTGTTTTGAAATTCGAAACTAAAAGCAGATAATCAGAGCACACCGTGCAACCCAGGATAATCTTGTAGAAATGAGATTAAACGGCGCTCGTTATAAACGTGTGCGAATCTTGAGGCGAGAAGACGATCATTATCGACACCGTAATTACGAGCGAACATCTGCGCGCATGATTCTATTTAATTCTTCAAAAAGTAATGAATTCGTACGGGGAAATGTTCGAGTTTATTTTTCTCGCAAACTCAGCAGGTTCTTTCCTCTAATAGCGCGAATTCTAAGTAATTAAGGGCTGAATCGATTTACTGACAGTAAGTATCGCCAGAATGTTTAATCCACTTCAAATCGCCAAAGAGGCAAGCCAAAAAATATAAGATAAGCATTCTTATATTAGATGACAAAAAAAATTGTACAATAATTTCACGAAAAAATTATATATAATTTTTTACTTTTTCAGGCGGAAATTTTTAAGCTGGTATCATAATCGGGTCCTACATTTAAAACTGTCTTAAGTACAGTTTAGAAATGTCATAAATCAATTATATCATTTTAAGATATTACTTAAGATGGTCTATAAGAACGGACTACGTAAAACTGGTATATCATTGAAAAAAGAGTCTAATAATAGTTATTAAATGTTAAATAAAATAATTTTAATAAACAAAAAATAATTTTACTTTTGCAAACATTTAATAATTATTGCTAAACGGTTAATTATATTATTATATATTAGTAATATTTATTAAATATTAGAAAAGTAAAATTAGTTTTGATTATATTAACAATTGATTGAAACTATTTCACTCAACATTTGATAATTAATAATATTATCACTCTCTTTTCAGCAGATATATATTTTGAAGACATTCCTGAATAATTCTTTCCGTACTTTAAGTTTAATTTTTATCTCGCTCCCTGCGGTTCTTCTCATCGATGCAACGTTTTCACGCGATTTAATCAATGAGATCGGCATACATCCACTTGGCCGAAATGATTGCGATCGCAGCCTGAATACCTACGGATGCCTCTAATCCCCCATCTAACTATGTTTTAACAAACCCCCGCATTTTCCCTCCGCGTGCTCGCCGCATCGCCGACTGACCAAAACTCGAACGGAACACGAAAGTTTCCGCGGCGGAGATCACCGGAGATATAGGATAATGCGATCCCTCGTCGAGGTGCGGCGAGCTGCTCGCATGCAAAACCCCGCTGAGGCCACCCGCGCAAACGCTAAGTCCGTCGAAAAGCCGCCGCCGGAATCCCGGATTACCTTCCTTCCAACGGAAGTGACACACAACATCCGCCCGCACGGTGACAGGAGGCACGAAAAGTTCAAGAATTGTTTTGCCGAGATGCATTGGTAAAAAGCGTTACGTTTTTCGTTGAAGAAAAATGAATTCCAAATTTTGCGGCGCGATATTATTATACTTGTTATGCAACGTTAACAAAAATTTCTCATTAAAAATGAACGAAAAAGATTCTAATCATATCAATTAAAATTTTGATTATCTTAATTACTTTAAAGAGAGGAGGAGGAGGAGGAGGAAGAAAGAAGAAGATAGATAAGGCATTTAGATAAGGCATTACTAGAAGTTAAGAACAATAGAGAGGTAGAGGAAAGAGAGAAAAACGAAAGAAATAGCAACGTTCGTCAGGATTAATGTCAAATTATATCTATTTGAATTAATTAATCTATTGAGAAAAATATTTGGTTTAATTGAAATTCTGGTTGAAAATGGATGAAACAGAATTTTCTAATTAAGTCTACTAAATTGTAGTTGAAATTGTAGTTGTAATTGAAATAACCAGAACTCTTTAATATAATTATTAAAGAAAATTAATATAATTAGAATCTTCTAGTTCATCCATTTTCAATTAGACAGTTTGCTCAAAACTTTTCTTTTCAGCCACTGCTCCTACTCGATGTTATTAATTTAACTAGAACAGTAGAGTTAAATAATTTACCTCAAGAAAATGTATTAAATGTAACTCACAAATTTAGTTTATAATTCATTATTTACTACAAGATGGACGTTGTTTATTCTAAAATTAACCACAGAAATAGATTAATTTACATTTTGATACTCATCGAAGTTGAAAATAACAAATATTATTTAAAAGATTAGATTAGATTGCTCTCTTCATATCTAAAGGTATAGAATTATAATAAATTAAAAAGAAAATTCTGTAATTTGTCCCTTTAGAATTTTAATTAATACAATCAGACTCTTTTTCTAATATAAAAAGAAAAAGGAGAGAAGGAGAAGGAGGAAGAAAGAAGAAGACAGATAAGGCGTTTATTACTAGAACAAGCTAAGAACAATAGAGAGGTAGAGGAAAGAGAGAAAAACGAAAGACAGCAACGTTCGTAGGATTAATTCGGTCGTGATTAATAGTTCTCGCGCGAGCCAATATGTCGGCCACATTTATTGTACAATAAATGTAGCGCACCTGCGACACGCGGCTGAAAATCGATTTTTGCAAGCGCGGTAACAAACAGTGCGACGTGTCGACACAATCATATCCATTTTATGCCGTCGTTTAGTGCACAGCGCAGGTCGAGAGAGGCACGTTTAAAGCACGCGATCTGTTCACATGGCATCTATCAATTAAAGAATTTAAAATAGGCCACGGTATGCGGTCTAACATGGTCTAACGAAAAATCGAATTCGTTTCCTTCGAGCGCTGACGGACGGCTCGAGGCCGTCGCAGCCGGGGGCTCTCCTCCTATTTTCGTTTTGTTACAGCTGGGCGCTGTTTTGTTGCCCGTAGCACCGCGCGAGCCTTGACCCGCGACTAATTATTCGGGAACGCTTTCCGGGAGGGGGGGGGGGGGGGGGGGGCCCCC
>NW_017259583.1:4752404-4756175 GCF_001594045.1 Atta colombica
CGGACCGGGGCACGGAGTGCGCGCGAGCAATGACGACGTGGACGACGACGACGAGCGAATTCTATGATTGCGAAATGGTATTTGGCGGCAGTTACTAGCCTGTGCCAAAATATTTGTTGTGCTGTGTCCCATTGCGTAAACTCACGTCGCGCGACGTTTACATACCGTCTCGGAGACACGGATAGTAAATGGACCATGATCGTTCAATTATCGTGGAAAAGTTTTGTGCCTCGCGTCACGAGCCGCCGACATTCAAGCGGATTCTGTTTCGTACTAATTACTACATTAAATATAACGGAAGCGAAATACAGTTTCCCCGGGCTATTCTTGAATCTATATATCGTAAGTCTATAACGAAAATATATAACATACGTAACGTATACTATAGAAGAGAATAATATCGCATCCCATTTATTTTCTATATAATAACTTGTGGTTAATAATTAATATTTAAATTTTAAAACTTAATAACATTTGTCAAATGTGATTCAATCGATTCTGAACTCAAAATTATAAAACATTTACTCAAAATTTTAAAACACTTAGGATACTATTTATAAAAATTTAGCGATAATGGCTCAAAGAAAAACAGGGGTAGTAATATGGTCTACAAAAATATATTTTAAAAATTAATTTTGTTTGAAAAAAAAAACAGCATTTGGTTTGTTAAAATTAACAAAAAAGTGAAATGCAGTAAAATGCAGACTGTACATATAATTTCTTCCATATATAAGCTATTTATTGTTAGTTATAGGTACTAAAAATTTATAGTACATACAACATAAACTATATATAGATTAGACGTAGAGACAATCAATTTACGAAATCATTATTTTGATATAAAATCTAAAAAAAAACAGAGAGAGACCATCAGTGATCAGACTGCTTAAAAGGTCACATTAGCAAAATGCCATACTGTTGTTTAGCTTTGCATAACACAATGCATACAGCCAAATACAATGTTAAATAACAAACAACACATCAAATATATACATATATTCGTGTTATAATACGTGTTATAATAAAGTTGAAGAAAAATGATAAGCAATATATAATTAAATGCTGAAATATACTTTAAGGAAGTTTGAAAAGGCTTGAAAATAAAATGCATTATATAATAAATGTCGAATATAATTGGCATATTAGCGTTATGATGTAATGGCGAGCTACTGAATAAATAATTACAAGTAATCACTAGAATTCGCCATCTAATAGCGGAGATATTAAGGAGGGGTCATGACATCTACATAGCCATATAACCTTTTCCTTTAGTATTTTCATATCAATGTTTTACGAGATGTTTACGAGAATAAAATTCCCAGATACGTGAAATATGCGCGTTGATCATTACGTGATATTGAAAATGAGATTCTAATTGCAAACAAATATTTTTTTCAAAAAAAAGTAATTATTAAAAAATAAAACAATAATTATTAATATAGATATTAAATTACGTTGTATCATGTATCGATTACGAAAATAGAGATGGAGGAGACAGTTTTCGATTTTTGATAGCGGAATCTTGATCATTTCTCGAAAAGAAATATGGAATTTACGTGACCATATCTCTGCAGACACGTGACGGATACAAGATCTCAACACGAATTCTGATGCGGTCGCATAACAGAAATTGGCCCGAGTCTCCGGTGAGATATCAATGCGGAAGAATATACAAGTGGTTTTCATTAACGATACAGCTGTCAACCTCGTAATCGAAAACAATCATTACAGGAACGATTTCATTTACACAGCAGGAATTTACACAATCGTGAGTTTAAGCATTCGTTTATTACGAAACTCGTTTCATATACTTGTTTCACGTTCTCAGCGATCCATGCATAATACATTAATATTAAAAACTACGGCGCGCGACATAATATTTTCAAGAGAAACGGAATTTTAATAAATGTTAAAGTTTGGATCTTCTGTGAATTTTTTACTTTTTGAAAATAATTTCTATTTTAAGGCTCCTCCGATAACCGATAAAGAATATAAATTTGCAACTTCATAACATATAATCGTATTTTTGTTCGATAAAATCAGTTTTTAGAAATATAATAATTAAATAGAAGTAATTATTTTCAATATATAAATGGTAATGAAAGTTTAGAACATCTAGCCGTATTTATTTTTACTTTCCATAGTTACGTGGTTCAAAAATAATTTAAACAATATATTCAACGATATCGATATACATTGCATATTTTTCACCTGTTATCACGATATGTGAAATAAAAAAGTAAATACCACAAACCGCGATATCAAATATTCAACATAGTTCAACAAATTTAATAAGCTATACTGGAAAAAAAGTCTGGTTGTATAATTGGAACTCTGCCTAAAAATGGATAAATCAAAATTTTTTAGTTGAATCTATTATAATTCTAATAAACTATAATTAAAATAACCAGAATCTTAATATGATTAGAATCGTTTAATTCATTTATTTTCAACTAGAAATTTTTCTCAGTGTGTTCACACATACGAAAAATAATTGCGTATAAAAATGCGAGTGAAAGAGAGTTTGAAAAGATTTACGCGATCACATATAATTATCACATATAATTATTTACAGAACGGTCACTATTCTTTCGACGAATAGATGGTTTTTTTAAAGTGGTTGCCCTAATTGATAATTCTTGTATAATTATTGATAACATGAAATTCTCCGATAAATCTTTTATCGGAGAATAGCGCAATATTTGTCGCTAGTTCCCTCAAATCGCATTTGCAGGAACTCTTTTTTCTCTTTTTCTCTCTCTTCTCCTTTTTCTAATTCCTTTTTGCTTATTCTCTATTAATTATATGCTTTATATTTTTGCCGTAGAATATCAATAAATGCTTTATCTATCTATTCTCTCTTGTTAAGGAGATAATATCACTTAAAATATTGGGTTGTCCGGAAAGTTCGTACCGATTTTGAAAGAAACGCAGAAGATTTAAATTTTAATATACATTTATTAAATTTAAATCTTTTGCACGAACTTTCCGGACAATCCAATATTTCAAAAGCGATCGTTGATAAAAGAATCCGTGTGAGACATGGATATTAAAAAAATCTTGTATTATGCTGCTTTAAATGGTTAATGAGAGAGAGAGAGAGAGAGAGAGAGCGCGAAAAAATCGATAATTTTCTTCTATTTTCTCACTAGAATTTCGCATCTCTGCAACGTTACGTGATATAAGGATTAGTTACTCGCATCGATTTTTTACCGAATGCGTAATTATTTTTCTGATTTATCGTGATAGTATCGTGAGTATCGCATGGACGAACCGAGTATTAATAAAAGATAAAGTCATTAGGCGCACAGGCATTAACGCGATGAAACGTACACGGCGTTCGAAGATGATATAAATATTCTATCAAAGCTTAGCTGCCGTGGAAATTTCGTTTGAAAGGTGCGAAAGGCGTGAGCACGTCGGTGTCAATCTCAGCAAATTTCGCGAAACATCGTCACTCTTTACGTGTGTCGTACAGAAAATGAGCAGGTACGTGCTTTAAAGGCCACTGCCAGGAAACAAGCTGATAAACTAGCAATTCGAAAAGACGAGAGGCTGAACGTGCGACAAGAGCTGCAGCTTCCTGTCATCGTTCGAAACTGCCAGAGACGCGACGTTTGAACGACGCGACTGCATACTTGTACATTTATCGCCATGAAAACACGAGAGTGTATACGGAAAAAGCATTTCCGCAACTGCTTACAAATATATAATATTTTATATATGTTATATATATATATATATATATATCTATATATATTTATTTATATA
>NW_017259583.1:4756275-4757073 GCF_001594045.1 Atta colombica
TATACACAATATATACGAAGAAAAGATTACAATGATATAACATATTCTGCAGAATTGAATTTGTAGCAAACTCGATCTTGCATTACACTGAATTAGTACATACATTGAAAAGAGTTACATTTTGATAATAATAACTAACAAATGGATGAAATAATTTTAATCAAATGCGTTTTTTTTTATTATCATAATAAAAAGTACACTGAGAAAAATGTTCTGATTGTACCGATAAGAAGCATAAACAAAATTCTGGTTGAATTTCTGATTATCTCGATTACAACGTTTGAAATAAATTTTACTATATAAGTATCTGATTTATATCTTTCTGATTAAATCTATCTAAATTTCAATTAATGTAACAAAATTTTTTACAGTGTAATTTTGTCTTTCCAAATATTTAGTAATTATTATCAAACAGTTAATTATATTATTATGTTTTGTAATACTTATCAAATATTTAGAAAAAGAAAACTATTTTTTTATTGTCTGTATTAATCAAACATTTAATTGAAATTATTTAGCAGCTATTAACAAACTCGATTCTCAGTGTATTTTCTATCAGTTATTGTTTAATATTACATTCTGATTAATTGTAACATTATATATAGAAAATGGACAAAAATTTGATAGAGTTTTATTCAGTAGTTAAAGCAGTTTTTCCTGATAAAAATGTGTATAATTTGCATAAATACTTGTCCAGTTGTCGTCTAGTATTAATAAATGATAGTTAAAATTAATATTAATAAATGATAGTTAAAATTAATATTAATTAGTATTAATAAATGATTATTATTATTATTA
>NW_017259583.1:4757173-4763378 GCF_001594045.1 Atta colombica
TATTATTATTATTATTAAAATATTGCATTATTTGTCTCTTTATTTTTATTTAGCAAATAGTTCAAATTTTGAGCATCTTTAGTGCGCAGTAACTGCAGGTAAAGCGTCACATCTTGATCGAAATCTTAAGTAATTTTACATCTCAATTACTAGACAGAGTTAATATTCAGTAACTATTCAAAAAATGCATAAAATTTTTATCAAGGGATAGCTATATACATAAAATTAGCAAAGTTAAATATAAGAGCATAAAAAATTTAAACGATTAAATATGTAATAATGATATTAACACACAGAACATACGTATATTATTTACTACGAAAGATTGATTATATATTACTACTTAAGATACTTTTTTTACTATGAAACAACTTTTAATGTGAACTAATCCAGTGTAATACGAGTAATCGAATTCATCATAACATGTTAGATATGTTAATTCATGCTAATTCATGATAATCATGATAATTAATCCATATTCAATATCTTATATATAATATAAAATTATATATTATAATAAATATATTATAATAAATTATATATAATAATATTTTATGTACATAATAATGTCTCTAATTATAAATGTCTTTAACTTTTGAAATATCCTGATTTTGCAGCCGTTCCACGCTGAATGCTATTAAATACGCTTGCTTAGAACTTATACGTCGGTATTTCAATTATTAGTTTATTAGTTCATCCGTATCTGTTACGATGTACTTAATGTACCGCGCATGTACTACATAATATTCCTTGATACCGAGATTGCATCAAAGAGAATCGGCCGATATGCTTGAGCGTAGATATAGAGATATATCTACGCGTATAATATATCTGAAATTTCATTTGGTTAATGGCAGCGTGGCCCTATTGCAGGAATGCATGTATATTTGTACGTTATCATACAGAATAAACTAGTCAGGATCAACCTCGTCTACACGCTCCTTAAGGCGAGCTCGGAGCTACACAAGTTTATATTTTGGCTTTTATCTACTCGCCATAAAAAGCTTTCGTTTACTTGCTATACTGAATCTATAACCTCGCTCGTATATCCTCATTAATATTTATTTTATACTGTACTATATACGTATACGTGCTAAATCATAAAACTTGAATATACTATTAATAGTCGTTATTTTTCTCTGGATCCGCTCATACAAGACTTTATACGACCAAAAGATTGCACACGAAAGAAAGTGCTCGCAATATCAAGACGTAGAATATTCCTCTCGTCCCTTTCACGTCCATCATTGCGGAAGTCTTTCTTTCGAAATATGTACCATTACGTAATTACCCAGTATAAAGGAAACGAAACCTGAATTTTTTTTAATCCTTTCGTTGACCTCGATTATTCTTATTCAATGACCCCGGCGATAAAAGCTGTATCTATTTTAACTTTCTACATTTATATGTTAGAATATCGATGTCTTATTGTTAGAAAGATCAAAAATCATAGTATAAATAGATATTCAGAATGTAAATAACAAAACCACATAACCAGTTTCAATTTTAACTTGAATGGATAAAAAATAAATTTAGCAAAAAAATATCGTAAGATTAAATTATGTCACAGCAAATTCTATCATTTGCATTGTACTATATTAGTGCACTAAAAGCTGCTATTCCCGAAATTAGCAAAGTTAAATGTAAAAGTGTATAAATATTTTAAATGATTAAATTCTATGGTTCTATATTCTGAAAGAAAAAAATAGTTGCAATTATTTAATTTATAATCATTTTTTTTGGACAATATTTATAGCTGTTTTTTAATTGTGTTAAATATCAATTGCGCTATTAATAATAGTCGCATATACTGCTTGAAAATTTTTAGTTTTTTTTATACATTTTTCCAATATATTTTTTATTATTACATAAATAGTAAGTAAATTTAAGAAAATAATTATATTCACTATGATTGCGATTGCATTAATTATATAAAAATGTTATTTGTAATTTATATCTTGATATTAATATTTGAAATTATTATAATTTATACAATTTTTTTATATTTAAGAGAACTACATATATTATTATTAATAACATATAAAAATAGAATAATCCATAAACATATAAAAATAGAATAATACCATAAAAACAGAATTATAAAAATCATCGTAATAATAAAATAAAAATAATCGTAACAATCATAAAAATGGAATTCCTAATCATAATTATTTTATCGTACATTATAGTCACAAATATCAAACTTTTCTTTCAGTATTGAGAGACGTATTATCGTTAGATCTGGTATCATCGACTAATAGAAATAGTGAAACAAAAGAGAAGATTCTACGAACTTCAATTTAATGGGCTGACTCTCTCTTCGGTCTTCTGTGTTGCACCATTAAATCGAAGTTCGCAAAACCTCAATGCAACGAGAGTCTTAGTTCTCCAATGTAATGGCACAGGCGAACGAAAGACCGTTCTAGCCATCGTATGCTGCCATCGACAGGCATGTTCCAGAACCGAAATACGTGCAGGTTCGTGGTATCCGCGTGTCTGACGAGCGAGCACGTGCCACGCGGACAATATCTCATTTCTTCCTTGTGCTATAATCGAACGGGAGCAATTTCGAGATGGAGAGAATTTCCGTGTTTTTCGAGCCACCGCAGCCTTGTCGAATCTTTTCATGGAAGGAAAAACTCTAAGATAAACTTAAATAACCACAGTTTTTAAATTGCAAAAATCATACTTTTATTTTTGTTATTTTTAATAACGTGTTTGGTATATCACTTCAGTGAAGCTTAAAATAATAAATATTATCGAAATTAAAGAGAAAAGACTTAACAGAAATTTAATATTATCAAAATATTATAATAATATAACGCTGACTTTTAAGAAAAAGGCCATTAATATGTCTGTAAATTTGATTATCTTTTTGAAAATGATTACAAAAATGCACAATGATTATAAATAATGTCATTTAGTAATTTTGCAGCATTATTATAAATTCCTCATTCTAAAATTCCATAACTTCTCCCTGATTTCCAAACAAAAATATTCATAATTTTCCATGGTTTTCAATATTTTGACATTTTTCGCATTTTTGTCCTGATTTGGAAACCGTTGAATATTTTGTTGAGAGATTAATTTAACATAGCAATGTAAATCGCTGTTACTGTTGCAATTTGCATTGTTAATTGCTAAGTTGGTAGTATTCCAAAACTGCGTAGGTGTAACGTACGTATATTATATGTCTTGAAAGCCAAGAATTTTAATTTTCCAGGAAGTTTTGTAAAATTCCCTGACTTTTCCCTAACCATTTCCAATTTCCCTGACAAATCATCCCTGATTTTATCCTGAATTACTGACGAAATTACAGCTTCTGACAATTTTTTTCGTACAGCCATAATACCCGAATTCACCTTAAATTCTTTATTACTTTTTTCCTCTTTTCGGAATCAACACTTATTCGCTTTATCCGCGTGCGTGTCGTTTTCGTCCCTCGTTTCACGTTATGATGTTCCCAAGCGTATCAATCACCGGAGTCGCGATAAGAATGATTGATATTACAAGAAAGTAGCCATCAACCTCGGCAGTCGTGATAAAAACGACATCGTTAGTAACATCGTAAGGATTCGAAGCAATCTGGACTCTCGCACGTGTGCGCGTTGCAGCAGCAGGCAAATATTACAGCGGCTTATGTTATTACAACATCAAGCACTTTCACCGGTCCTCACGAGCACACTGCCGATACTCAATCTGCGCGCACGATCTATCTCCATTCCAGAAAATCCACTCACTCTCGAAAGACCGAAGGTATCCCGACCAGGAACAATATCGACATTATCTGGGAAACATCGGCATTTATATAGCTGTCGGTAATTTGTCGTTATTCTACGCGATTGCGATGTTGTATCTCCCATCGAGAACGACACGTATAAAAAATCGACAAAGTTCGATTCTCATCCCAAGAGAGAAAAAAAGAGAGAGAGATATAGATAGATAGATAGATAGATAGATAGATAGATAGATAGATAGATAGATAGATAGATATAGAGAGAGAGAGAGAGAGAGAGAGAGAGAGAGAGAGATTGATTGATTGATTGATTGATCGATTATGCATTTATTATAGCTCTAAGACAAGCCTTCTAAGAACTCTAACAAGAGAAATAGTATAACACGATACAAAAAACAGTAATAAAATAATAAAAGTAAAGAAAAAAATAAAATAACACAAAATATTACAGTGAAAAAAATGAGAACAATTTAAAAGAGTAAGGGGGAGAAAGAGAGGGAGGGGGGAGGGAGGGGAGAGAGAGAGAGAGAGAGAGAGAGAGAGAGAGAGAGATGGAATAAAGATGACGAAGATCAATATTTTCCGGTCAATCAATCATCGACAAATCCACGGGAATATCGATATTGCGCCGCCGTCACCGTCTCTAATTCTGACATCGCTGCTAGCTGCGTCGAACGAGGCCGTCATACTCTCTTCTGTCTATATAAATACACGCATACATAGAAATCTAACCTCGGTTGTTCTGGCAGCGAAGAAGACGCTCTTGTCATCCGTCAACGACGAGGAGGTCTATATATTACGTAAGGTTTCGCTCTCTGTCCTCTCCGTATTTATTTTCTTGATCATTACTACCTCCTCCCCCCCTCTCTCTCTCTCTTTCTCTGTCCATTTTCTTCCCTTTTTACTCTCGCTCACGTCCCTCACTCGACATCGCGGAAAATGTAGAACGGGCACGTATCTTCGAAGAGATTTGATTTTTATAACAAAAGTTCGCTTTTGCTTCTCGCTCGCATCTCTTACAGTAATTTTAATTTAATCGAGAAATGTTTAAAGAATCTTCTAAAAAATTAAACTTTACGTATATATTTATTTCTCTGGGAAAATAATATGAAAACTATCCTCAAATATATCGCAAATTCTTCATTAATTCTTAATAAAAATTTCATCAAATTTCGTCGACAGTTAAATTTAGTCAATCTAAATTCGCAAAACAGAGTTAGAACTGTGCTTGTGATCGGTTCATTGTATGGAGATAATTGAGCGCCCGGAATAACCTCGTAACCTCGTACCGGCAGACCGCGCGGAGAAGCACATTTATCGTTAAACGCGCCGAGAGAACGAACAGACGGTATTGTCATGCATATAGGCAAAGATCAAACGCCATGTTACGAATGCGTGATCACGATAAATAAATAGATTGGGAATTAATGGCGTGGATATGCACTGTCGCGCCGCCTTGCATTTATGATCATTGCGGATTCGCTATTTAACATGATGGCTTTAACTGACAAATACACTTTCCATCGTAAAAACGCGGTATCAAGGAATATTAAGGTGATCAACTGTCCCAAATTAGGAGGGATAACCTTAATTTTTACTCTTCGCCCCAAATTCTCAAATCTTACCATTTTAAATCAGTTATCATAAATTCACTCTAAAATTCCACAATTTTTCCCTGATTTGAAAACCATTGAATATTTTGTCGAGATCAAT
The DNA here is from genome assembly GCF_001594045.1 of Atta colombica. Classification (NCBI taxonomy): domain Eukaryota; kingdom Metazoa; phylum Arthropoda; class Insecta; order Hymenoptera; family Formicidae; genus Atta; species Atta colombica. Next base: position 4,762,623 of record NW_017259583.1, read on the forward strand.
TTAACATAGTCATGTAAATTACTATGTTGCTGACACTGCTTGTATTTTTAATTGTTAAGTTGGTAGTATTCCAAAACTGCGTAAGTGTGATACATTAAACTTCTTTGAAGCCAAGAATTTTAATGTTCCAAGAAGTTTTGTAAAATTTCCCTGATTTTCCTTTCATTTCTCTGATCATTTTCAATTTCCCTGACAATTTTCTTATTTCTATTTCCTATTTTCTTTCTTTGGATTATAAATTGTTTGTTTTTTTTAGCTGAGGTACATTAAGAATTAAAAATACATTATGTCTTATAACACCGAAGAGACAATACATTGTTTTACTTCTTGTCGCATTGTCTCTAATTTCAACTGACTTTCTACAGCCAGAAATACTTCTTATTTTTTGACTGAAGAAATTTTGATTTTTAACAATAAAAGATTAAATTCATTTTTATATGTTATATTCTCTGATTTACATTATCAAAGAACATTATTCAAGCTTATCAATGATTGACTATAATTATCTGATATTATTCAAGCAATTCAATGACTGCAATTATTGTCATGCGACGACTTTTTCCAACTTACATTATAACTGTGAACAGGATGATCGTTTTTATGTTACCAACGTTGTCAGAAAGAGCAAAATATCAATTTATATTATGTTTTGTTTTTATCGTTTGTAACATTATATGTTTTTAACATTGTTAATAATCTGATCGAAATTTTTTATTGTATTAGCACATTTGTATTAAATCTTAACTAATATATATA
>NW_017259583.1:4763478-4765189 GCF_001594045.1 Atta colombica
AAACCTTATTACTAATAGAATACTTATTGCTTTGGTTTTTATCTTCCAAAGACAAATGATTATATCGAACAAATTTTTTCCTTAATTAATCAATCAAATGAGTCTTGAAAAAATAACTAAAAATAAAAATAACATAACTATCAGTAAAAAAAAATAAAATCTATAATAAGTATGTAATATAATTTTCAATTAATGTGTGAAGAATTTTATGATTTCTATTTAAAAACCGCAGATATTATTCATAAAACAAATTCAGCAGAAAAGCACAATTTAAAAAAATAAAATGTGATCTCGTAACTTGATGTAATTTTTGTTATAATTTCATATGATGTTATATATTAAGGCGTTATTACAAATATAATAATATAATATTATTCATGTGTTTCATTAACAATTATAAAAAAATGTTTATTAAAATTTAATTATCGATAATATTGAATTTTTTTAAATATCCCTCTTTCTTAAGGAATTGGTTAGCGCTCGTTATATGATTCATCGAAATTAGTAAAAAACGCGCAATTGTCTAGGGGAATAATTTCTCAAGTTATTTACATTTAAATCGATCTCAGCAAGAGAACTTAATTGAGGGCTTGATCAACGGAGTTATTTGAGCTCAAGAATTAAAGTAGCTCCTCGTGAGAGTTCCGACTTTATGACTAGGCAATGTGAACCTTCTAACATTTAATATCTATCTCGAGAAAACTTTAATCTGAGACTTATTAATAATCAAGACATCCAGTGCGGAAAATATAGAAAATTATGAAAACGACATAAAATTAAAACTTCGCTTAGAGAAACTCGATTTCAACTTCTTCTCAGAACAAAAAGTCACGCTTCTTATACATACATACGCTTTGCGAGCTATCCTGTATAGAAACTAATGGACACTTACGTAACTTCGATCGACGAATCACATTGTGACGATAATAATATAATATCTGTTCTTGCGCGTAATGACGAGTATTAAACGCAATATCGCTAATCCGCAATAACAGGGAATAAACAAATGAACGTTGCGAAAATTTATTCGCTGAATAAATCGAAATATATGGAAGATGCATAGAGAGAATGCGTGCTCAAATTGAATTTGACGTTATCTCAGTTATCAAGTCTAGATATCATAAATAAATAAATGCCGATATTCTATTCGTTTTTTAAATCGATGGAAATCAAATATTTCAATTATCGCCACTCTGTGCTAAAAGTCATTGGCACACGTTGAACGGACTGCCGTCCGTTTTGCTCCAACGACAAGCGAATCCAAGCGTGAAGACAACATGTCAATCACGGACACGTCAAAATTCGATTAAATAAAATTTAATGGAGAGAGAGAGAGAGAGAGAGAGAGAGAAATAGAGAAAGAAAAACAAGTGAAATATCAAAATTATCAAAATATCGAGAAAGAAAGAGATTAATGTCGCAATGAAATGCATCAAAAATTTAATACTTTAAGGATCTATGTGTCAAAGCATTATCAAAAATATAAAAAATTCATAACATGTTTTATTATCACGTTTATGTATGTGTAAAATTTGAACATAATTTTTTATTGGCTTAAAAATTAAGTTTAATTTTTTGTTTTTTTGTTGTTTCTTCTTATGTAAAATTGCTTTTTGTAATTATTTGTAAATTTGATAAGATCTTAGCATTACGAATTTAATCAAATTTTTTATATATACTAATAAAACTAATAAAATTAAAAATTTTTAAA
>NW_017259583.1:4765427-4776366 GCF_001594045.1 Atta colombica
TATATATATATATATATATATATACACATAATATTATCTCGCTAACATCTCTATTTCTTGGGAAAGTATCGTCAGAAAATTCGAAACAAAGTGCCCTGAAAGTACTCGCATGAGATGTCGAATTGCAGTCGATCGAGTGTAGATTTTCGCGACAAGGAAGATAGATCGCTAAACCGATCGAAGACACGGCGCACCTGTTTGCTCATGAAGTTTCCTCGCGCGTGCGATCGTCCATTCCCGGATTTGAGTTGGCGTGCAACATACACCCGTAGATTAGATTCGGCTGCATTATCCCAACTACGTGATCTACATGTCCAGAAAGCGTGTCTCGCAATCAGTAAATTTTGGCTACGAGACATATCGGCATATGAGCGATATCGGAAACCATCATCGATTCTCCCTTCAACCACGGATTCGCCAAAATGTGCCATTAGATGAAAATTGATTCGTAATCGCTCGCACAAATTCAGCAATTTGCTTACAAATTGTGTCAATGTCATCTACATATTTTATGTTAATTTTTTAACATAAAATTTTTACATAACAATTTTGTTGCATAATATTTATTTACTATTTTCTAACATATTCATTTTGTATTAAATTAACATTTAAACAGATCGCTTTGGGACACATCAAATATATTAAATTTCATACAAATTTTCCAACTATGTACTTTTCTCCAATGCTTAAAAGTAGAAAACTAGAAAAAAAGTACATTAAACTGAGTTTATTGAAGTTACTTTACATTGGTATAAATAGACATAAGTTTTTTAAACTAAGAGTTTCGAACGATGTTATCGTGCGTGGCACGATAGTCGCTGTGCGACCATACGTGACTTTCTTTCTTTCCTATCCCGAAGAAAACTTCATATCCTATGACTTACGGTAATGGCGCGTTCTAAGCGAGCGGGCAGGAGCGCGCGGAAAAGCGCCGCTCGCCCGAACATAGTAAAGTGACGGCAAAGTGCTCGTCAAATTATAGGTATGCACTCGGGAAACGTTTACCGCACCGTTGGAGCATACTCGCCGGTACGGTGGTGCGTTATACGCCTGCTCGACACGAATTTTCAGGAGAATCCCTAGGTCTTCACCCAAGGGAAGGTGAGAGAGCGACGGAATGCAAGGAAGGCGGACCACTTTTGCTCCTGGTAATTTCATTATTCTGAGACGGCTCCTACATCGCGAGCATCTCTATATCCTATCTCAGTTCTGGAAATTCAAGTCAATTCGAGCTTTCCGACCAATGGTGTATGAAACGAACCATTCGAAAGGCGAAAGAAAAAACACTTATACTCCACTTCTGCACTTCGAGATCGACCCATTAATAATGCACGTTTTAAGTGCAATAGCATTAAGAGACCATTAGTACGCGCCAAACACGTGGAAAGAAAGATTTACATATAGTTATATCAAGTTTGATGAAGCGCGCGCGAAAGAAGTTCGGAGTTGAATCGGATTTCGTTAATCGCAACTTGCGACGAAAGTTTCACATCTCTTATTATTAGAATCCTGATTTCGTGAGAGAACAATTCTACTTTATTTCCTTTTTTCTTTTAAAGCTGCTACACTGAGAGAAAATATCGAAGCAAACGTTTTCTTCGATATTTATTAATTGTGAAAAAATTTATAAGGAATATACATTTCTATGAAATACATCTGATTAATATCTGATTAATTATAAAAAAATAAAGTACATAGCTGGGAAGAAAATTTTATTCCGTCGTATTTAAATAAAGACTTATTTCAGTGAAATAAGTATATTTCTCACAAATAAATTTTTAAGTATCTTTTTCTCAATGTGTACTCTCTAAAATTATTTAAAATTATTTAATATTTAAAACGGAATATAACTTTAAAAAATGAAATCTCACTCTTAAAAATTGATAATTAAACCACTCCTTTTCAACACTGGTTCTAGAATTATATTCCACCCCAAAAATTTCCGAGATATTTTTATATAAATAAAACGCAATAAAAAGATGTGAAGGAAAATAATCCTCATTTATCATAAAGCTGGGCGGAGACACCGCGCACAAATTGACTCGTTTATCGACGATTCCAGGCCGGGCCAATTTTTGCTACCCCAGATATCAGATCGTAATTCACAACGCAATGTGAAATATTCAACATCCATCATTCACGTCGTATCTGGGCAAATTCGAATTCAAAGATCCTCTAAGCTAGGGTTGCTGACTCTTTGCGGACGTGTAAGCGCGTCGACTGGTATGAATACTCGTCATGTTATCTCTAATACACGCGACGAGCATTCTGCAAGTTATTTTAGATGCACATTCGCCTTCGTACGCGTCGACTATTTAGATTTTACCTAGAATAGAAACGCGCTAAGGACAGACAGACAGACAGACCAGATAACTGGATTGAATTTGGCACACGGATCGGTCTAATTATTTATAAATAGGAGGACTCGTTACATGCGATACGATATGTATTGTTAATTATTATGAATAATATATAAATGCTTCTTATAGCGAATCGAATTTCGGTGTGCTTGTTTTTTAATTTCAATCATCTCTATTGACAAAAATTAATAATATAACAATTGAAATATTTTGTGTATATCTATAAAAAGATTTTTTATCAATTTAACGCAATATTACATACTCAGAGAAAAATATACAAGATAGTAGCAGCTATACAAGTTTTATATATAGAATGTACATAGTTGAATAAATAATTTTATAGTTTGCAGCTATAAAATAATTTATTTTACCATGTACATTAATTCTATATATGAAACTTGTATAATTATCACACTCTTGTTAAAGTTATAATATTAATTTGTATCAAATTCGATTTGTAATTTTTATAGGTCGCCATTTTTATTAAATATGTCAATAATTTAACTGAAATAATAGAATTGGACAATTCAAGAAATGTATTAAATTTGACTCAAATTTAGTTTATTATTTACAAAGTGCATACGTGTTAATATGAACGTTGTTTACTTTGAAACCAAACACATAAATGTATTGATTTACATTTTGACGCATGTACAATTGAAATTAACAAATGTTATTCTGAAGGAATTGGTTATCATTGCTTTTTTGATATCCGACGTTAATAATGCCGTTTTGATCCGACATTAATAATCAACTATATTTTTTTCTGAGTGCAATGTAATTATTTAAATGCAAATAAGATATTCGAAACCTTCAAATACAATTTCAGCGAAACATGCATAGCAATTAAATCAAGATTATTTATCATCATCTTACACTGTTAAATTCATCACATTAAATTCTACTTGAGTTATTTTAATTATTTCTATCGGTCGCCACTGCTTCTATTAAATATGCCGTTAATTTAACTAAAACGATGGAATTAAACCATTTAATTCAAGAAATTAACATTAAATTTGACTCAAATTTAGTTTAGTATTTAGTTTATTAAGTGCATACGTATTAATGTGAACATTGTTTACTTTGACTAAACACATGTATTGAAATACATTTTGATGTGCATAGAAGTTAAAATTAACGAAATGTTATTTGACTGGAAGGAATTAGATTACTATTGCTTTTTTTTACATCCACACTGTTAAATCACTCTATATAGAGACACTATATATAGAGGAGACATATACACTCTATAATTTGACACTCTATAGTGTCAAATTTAATATAATTTAAGTCACCATTGCTCCTATACTCAATAAATCGTTATTTTATACTAAAACAATGAATATATTTGACACTATATAGAGTGCATTCCATCAATAACTCTCACAATGCTCGCATGTATTATCTCATCCCTGTTTAATATTTGATGACAAAAAGGATCAAATAATATTCGCGAGTGTTGTTAACATTAAGTGGAACGCACCCACAGTGTCAAATCCGTTGTTTTAGTATAAAATGATATATTGAGTAGAAGCAGTGGCGGCTTTATAAATTAGATTAAATTTGACGCTATAGATTTAACAGTACGACAGTATTTATAATGCCACCATATTTTTCTCTGAATGTAATGTAATTTATTAAGGTATTCAAATATAAAACCTTTAACAATCAGCGAAACACTGCAATTAAATCAAGATTATTTATCATAGTTAAATTTACAATGTTAAATTTATACTTCCAACTTGAGTTATTTTTAATTATTTTTATATATCATTAATTTAACTAAAATAGAGATTAAATAATCTAACTCAAGAAAATGTATTAAATTTCATTCAAAAATTTAATTTATTATTTAAATAAATGCACATGTTAATATGAACGTGATTCACTTTAAAAACTAATCATAGAAATTGATTAATTTCTATTTCACAACAAGCACGCAAGAAGTTAAATGTTATTTAACTGAAGAAATTGAGTGAAATAATATTTCCATCGCCCCTCCTTTGATATCTAGCAATATAAGTCTTACTTTGAATAAAAAGATTTAATGCTTCGATTGCAACACAGCGTGATTCACAGCGTGATTTGAAGAAATAAGAACCCGGCACATCATCTTGTTGCTCACGTCACCCATGCATAACACTCGATGCAATCACCTAACCCGTTCTCTATCAATTATCATAGCTCCTAAACTAAACGATCTATTCCAATCTATATCTCATTCGCGGCATCATCGGATATAAATAAATCATGCCCTAAATATTACCATTGACGAATGAGCATCGCTAGGTAGGTGATTTCCGCGAAAGAAGAGAAGACGGTTCCAGTTCCGCGAAACAACGTTGCAACTTTTCAATCACGACCACTTTGTCGATTCATTCTCAATAAACGATGCTTTCGGCCGGAGTACAAGCATCGGACAACTCGTACGGCGAAAATGAAAAAGAGGCGAAATACGCTTTCTTCGAAATAACGAACTTTAAATCTCGGCGATTCAAAGTAAACTTAAAACTTCGCAGGGTGAATGAGAAGCATGATATATACGTCGTTTGAGTCCCGGAGTCTCCGTCTTCGGGACACAAAATCAATTTCCAACTTTTTTCTAGCCCGGCTTAACTCAATTTTTGGCGACGCATCGAGTTAACTCTCTCCCTCGGTCCGTCGTTGTATACTTTCAAAATGAGATTTTTCGTTCTATATAGGAAAGGACGTATGGAACATTCCGTGGGAGAAAGTCAACAACGAAGTTTCCGAATGACGAAGTCACGGGACATCGGGGATACGAGAGAGAGAGAGAGAGAGAGAGAGAGAGAGAGAGAGAGAAAGAGAGAGGAATCGTGGCGTACCTTACGCGGCTCCGGTGCGTAGATTCCAGGTAAAGGCGTCAGCAGATGCAGACCAGCGGGATTCGGGATACCGGAGGCCGGATGTCCCGGCGGAATTGGCAGCGGCACCAGCTTCAAGCCCCAGGGCAGATACCACGGCGCCGTATGATGCATTCTGACTGGTGGGCTCTCTCAACCGACGGATGTATTCGGTCGGGCGAGGATCACGCTCCAGGATGTGCGATACGACGATGGGGGGAGGGAGGGAGGGGGCGGGTGGGAGCGAGAGACCGGGGAGCGTGTAAACGCCGAACCGACGAGATCCGGATCCAACGCGAGAAAAAGCACACGTTTCACGCGTATGTACGAGTGTTTTTTTCCTCGAGACGTCAGAGGGTGAGAGATGTGAGGGGAGAGACGATCACCTTGACATTTTTCGAGATGGCTGTGGAGTGCTCCAGCACGAATGTTCTTTTCCTCTCTCGATTAGCGCCCGCTTCTCTCCCTCGCGACGGCTTTCCACGCGAACGGAAAGGCGCGTCACACAAGGCTCGAAGGATGCGAGAGACGATTACGCGCGACGATTACCGTCGTCATCGTTGCGCTCAAAAAAAGTGCATCAGGAACAGCGCTGCGCGCGGATCACGTGACGCACACTGTGCGTGCGTGAGTTTTATATACGCACACGTATGAAGAACGAGAGAGGGAACGCTCGCGTAGATATAACACGTTCGTCTCGCGAGAAGATATCCCTCAGACAACAAAGATCCGTTCGGTGCGAGCGCGCGGCGTCGACTGATCGAGCGTCTACGATGCGAGTGGCGAGCACATGGCCGCGCGCGTCGACTCCCACCATTCCCTCCACCCCTCACTGCACTACCGGCCACCACAGACTGCCGCAAACGAGTTTACTTCGAATTATGCAAAATGTAATTATTGACAAATACCTAAATTACATTTCTCTGATCTCGAACTTATTCTTATAGAATCGTTAAAGTGAAAAATGTCTTGAAGAATTTCGAATCATCGAGTGAAATTTCCTGCAGTGTCTGATTTTTTTGTCATTGTCTCTATTTTTACAACGATTAAGAGCAGTTCTCTGTAAATTTGTGAAGAACGATATTCATTTCATCCATTTATGTTCATTTCTATTAATATAAATTAACTTTAATCTCAATTTAAATTAATTTTTATTCTTTTTTTTTTTATTCTTGAAGATTCTTATAGATAAAAATAAAAAAATGAGTTAAACGGAGATTAAAATTAATATATATTGTTAAACATATTAGTGTTGTAACTTTTGTCATGATATTCTGAAATCTTTTAAGTAAATTTGACTTGAAAGAAATCTCACTCTTTTTCGAGATTCGCTCGATTTCTATTTTTTAGAGTGATTTTCCATTTCAAAGAATTTAAATGTAATTATCGATAAATATCTAAATTATATTCTGATCTCAAACTTTTATAAAAACCCTTAAAGTAAAAATTATTTTAAAGAATTTCGAGTTAAGTGAGATTTTCTGCAACCTCTTATTTTTATCGCCATTGTCTATTATTTTTACAATGAATGAGAGCAGTTCTCTATAAATTTGAAAATCGACATTTAATCCATTTATGTTCATTTCTATCAATGCAATGTAAATTAACTTTAATCTCAGTTTAATTTAATTTTTTTTAATTCTTAGAACAAGAAGAAAAATAAAAAGTGAATTAAACCGAGATTGAAGTTAATCTACATTGATAAAAATAAACATTAGTTCTAACTTTTGTCATGATACTTTCTTTTAAAATGGATCTCACTTTGAAGAAATCTCACTTTTAAAGATTGAAGATTGAATCACTCTTTTTCAAAATTGGCTTAATTTTTACTCCTAAAAGAGAGTCTAAAGAATTTAAAGAATTAGTATCAATTTTATTGTACTGCGCTAAAATTAAAAACACATTTTTTTAATGTTTGTACAATTGGAAAAATTATGTTTTTAATACATTTCACATGTCCCAAATGGTCCACAAATTTTTGTGTTAGTCAGACAAGATAAATATATTAGGAAACAACTCAGTTATTATGTAAAAAATTAATATAAAAACGTGGCAATGATACATCTTTTAAGCAATCTTAAATATTCATTGATCAAAATTAATATTTATAATATTTACAATTATAATTTTAAATTAACATATTTCAATAAATTTAATTTGTAATATTAAACTAACATTTTCATCATCACATTTCATCAAAACATTATCAACATCATTTATGTTAGAATTTAAGATTTTAAAAAAGATAATTTTTATATTATTTATTCATTTGCTCATAAACTACGTTTTCTTTTTATATTAAGAAATGTTGAACATCAGTTTAACACAAAATATATTCAAATAATACAATTACATTAAATTAACATTAAGATATATTAAAAATTCAACACAAAATTTTAACAAGGACTTGAGCGAAGCGTCTCTAACACAAATAAAAAATGGTTTTTATTATATAAGTCTTATGTAGATTTGTGTATAAAACACATCATTCTTATGTAACATTTCATGAAAATTATCGATAAATTTACACTGATATTTTTAACTCAACTTGCGATAACAATTTATAAAAGAAATATAAAATTTTACAGAATTGTGAGCACAGAATTAGAAAACTTTTGATAGACAGAGGAATCATGCAGCCAGAGGAATATTCGGGACTAAATTCGGTAACTTTGTTCCAAGGAAATCTCATTTCTACGCTGGGAACCGATGGTGCGTGGACATCGTAGAATCGAGCTTTGATGTCAGAAGGCACGTTGCGACGAGCATTGACTCGCTCACGAGAATTAAGGGATATATCCACCGAGTGATAACTTATGCTGAATCCGAATCATTCAGTTCGCTGACTCGCTGATTTCGGAATAAACCCGGTCGGTCCACTGAACAGAAGCACTTGACGCATGTCTACGTCAGAGATATAACAGAGATTCAATTCACGAGTAATCTATATGTAACCACGAGAGAGAGAGAGAACCGATGTCAATGCAAACTGAAGATGTAGCGGAGAACGTAAAACCTCTATGTAACGATAATAAAAAAGTTCACGAGATAAAACAGCTAATTTTAGTTGAAATAATTGAAGGTGCAAATAAGAAGTATAGGAGCTATATGATGCGCAAATAACAATAATTAATCACTGTCGTGATAATTAACGATAAAAGTAGAAAAATAGCAACCGACGTGACAAAGTAATCACTCAATATGGGCTTTTCGGAGCAGCCAATGGTCTATGGTGAAGAGATAAAAAGAAAGTTTTCTATATTTTATGATAAAATAAGAAAGGAAGATTAAATTTTGCACTTCACGGTTCAATCGTAGTTCAGCATAGCGCTTTAATTAGAAAGTAAATTTACGGCATGCCATATCCGAGCCGATACTCGTGTCTGGAATGCATGGGTAATTCGGAGGAATTATAATTGAGTATAGTTTAATTAGACTGTCCTGAAGTTGGAGGTACACCCGACAACTGACCCCATCTAACTTCAATCCCGGAGACGGCTCGTGTCCGTCGTAATGCGACCCCCGTCGGCTCGATTATATCACTTATTTATCGATATTACTTTACAAATTATGTAAACTTCAGGCAAGTTCTTAGTCAATGATGATGCGAACGGCAAACATATAACTTGTATCAATATTAAGGAAGATGGAAACACGACATTATACCGAGTCGATGTATTCGAAGTAGAACTGGAGCGACCGATGTTTCGCGGCGCACACTGAGGTAGAAAGACAAATATCTTGCGTGTAAACACGTGATGTGTTTCCCTCCATTCACTTTCGAGCCGCAGAGTGACGTCGGCCATTTCATTTCCATGGCATTGAAATGTATATAGGGTACGCTTGAAAAGACAGGGAATCAATAGCAAGAACGGAGCTTTTCTATTTACACGATGTACATAACCGTGTAATTCGCAAAAATTTCTTGTGACTGTCGTTTATAAAAGAAAGATGATCGATGCTCGCCTATCGACATATCTGTCGCTTCTCATTCAGCTTTCGGTATCCTACATTCAAGCGAAGCTCCACGCACTGTATCATGGAAGACGGATATATCGACTCGTAAAACAACGTTTATCTGTATGAACGATCAATTTCTTCAATTGCCTTCCTCGATACTGCTGCCAGCGAATAATTGCGCGAAATGCACTAGATGTAATGTGTCAAAGTAAATATTGACAAACGATTCGCACACGAGAAATTGCCGATTAATATTAATACGCTGATGATATTTCTTGCTAATAATGGTTTTATCACTTTCGGAAAGTTTCCTGACTCATTGATTAACGATTCTGTTAATTGGATGTATTATACATTAGGATGTATTTGATATATTTTCAAAATGATGAAAAAGTTATGAAAAAATTAGATTATTTTAAATCGCTTTTTTAAATAATAAAAAAAGTTCAGTTTACCATCTGGATCAAAAGTTATTTCAAAATAAGTAATATTATTTTAATCTGCGTTTTTAATAGAAATGTATGGAAATGTATTATAAAATAACGATAAAAATCTTAATTTTTTCATACTTTAAGTATTCGAGATGATTTATGTAAAGTCACATTACGCAATTAGTTGTTTCGTAAATAAACAAAATATTTATTTCTTCTAAATCTTTGTAAAGTCTAATCTCTGAATCACAATCAAACTTTAAATCATTTTGAATAATTAAAATACTTATGCAAAAACATTGAACTTTTTTATCATTACTTTTACAATTTTAATTTATAAAAACAATGATAAATAAAGTAAATAAACAATAAAAAAATAAATTGTTAAAAACATAACTGTTTTATGTACATAGTTTATTTAAAAATAATTTATACTGTAAATAACTCCTATATACATAATTTATATACACAATTTATTTAAAGTATAAATTATTAATTGTAAAAATATAATACATCCTTAATATATCCTTATGAACACTTATAAGAATCAGAAGCGAGCACAAAAGAAATTCTCTACTGGGAAAAACTTATTATTCTAGCAAAATTGAAACCCGGTTCAATTATAATCAAGTCTCAAAGGTGCTTCGTCTAGCGATTCTACAAGGAGTTCCGACATTGTTATTCAGTTTAACGGAGCAGCAAAAAGGATGAGAAAAGCAACTGAAAACTTGGTGAGAGGAAGAATCCATGAGCTGCTCGTGACATCGTATTAATCCAATCGAAGTTTTGCCTAGGAATCGAAAGAATACTATCGACGACAAAATTTGCAAACAAAACTTTTCCTATTCGTATTGCAATAAAATTTACATTTCCACGCGCATTTCCGAATTGGTAAAATGGATCTCAAGAATATTAACTGAGACGACCGCAAGCGAATATTTTAGTTATTCCCATAAAATTTGCGGGATATTAGTAAAATATAGGCAAGAAGAACTTCTACGTAAGTTTTTCATATTTTCTACTGGTCAAACACTTCAACTTTCGAAACTTTTTATACGTTTTTTATCGAGATCAAAGTTTCGAATACTACGTAAAAATAAGTTACAAACAAAAAGAATTAATCTATTGGAAAAAAAATCGTCTGGCGATCGCAAAGGCTAGATTTTTGAGCCTGATTCGCGACCTGAAAACTTTAAAAGATCCTCATTCGTAGATAAAAGCCAAGAAGCTTCGCGTGCATTATCGTAAAGTGTATTCGTCGCAAACACATTTCGCGGTTGATGCGGCAAACCACATATTCTTTTGTTCGTGGTCATATATATAT